>NW_021319154.1:1562103-1600708 GCF_001605985.2 Dendrobium catenatum | reverse complement strand
TTATATTTATATTAAAAATTTATATTTATGTATAATTATTTATTTTAATTAAAAATATACTAACAATTTTACATATATTTATTTTAATTTAAAATTTTTATTAAATTAATATAAATGCAATGCCAGGTAAAATTAATTTATTAAAATTGTATTAGAATGAAATTTAAATTATTAAGTTTACTATAAAATAAGTATAACATATTATTATATATGATTAATCGATTAAATTTAAATTATATTTATATTAAAATAATTCAATTTTTATATAAAGATGCAATATCAAAGGAGATTTTGAACATCGTAGTTAATTAACATTGTATGAAATTGGAGTTTCTTATGAAAACTCTCGATTAAAATAACAATAGAAAATTTATTTATGAAATTGGAGTTTCCCCACCTTAAGCCCCTGATTTTGATTGAATGGCTTGGATTGAGTTGGGAGGAGCTTGGATGCATGCCAAGTGTCCTAAGGCTATTAGAAGCCAGGGGAGAGGGGAGGTGGTGAGTGGAACTAAGTTAGCCCATGTGGAGGGGGACCACATGCCTTTTCCCTCATTTTTTTTTTGGGAAATTTTGGGGCATAAGCCCATTCATTGACTAAGAAAAATTACAGAATAAAGGTCCAACCCCAAGCAAAAACCAGAGGAGGACAGCAGGAATTACATCAACAAAAAGAAACACTGTAAAAGAAAAACCTATACCACCCCCAATTACAAGTAAATAAACAAAATTGTGGTATACAAAAAATCAGGACTCAGTTATTGCTGCAGCCAAAAAACCGGCGGCACGGGATGAAAATAGACAGGAAAACCCTCCTGGTTGCCAAAAAAACCTGGCCCTCCAAGGAGAGAAGCTGCAGCACTCATCATTTAGCTAAACTAAACCAAAGCTTAGTTAAGGCCTTCTTAAACGAGGAAATGAACTCATTTCCGTTAGGTTTGAGCAGTTCTTGATGGGGAGGAAGAGTTTGCTTATGTGGCATGGCCTCCTAAGCTCATTTGAAGTCTAATTTGACCATTTGATTGGTTAAACAAATCAATAGGGATGATGTGGCATTCAAGAGGATACATTTAGCTGGTCGAGTGTGTGGCAAAGTATTTAAAGTCAAGGGTTTGAAGTTTTGTCCAAATGCATGAGAATGGAGGGTGTTTGACCCCTTTAAATGGGTTGACCAAATCAAACCAAGGGAGATTTGACTTGGAAAATTTTGGAGATATTAAAGATGTCCAATTGAAAGGCTTCGAAGGGTTGATTTAATTTGAAATGGGTTCAGGAGTTGATTTTTGACAACGATGTAGATTAAGGGTTTGATTTGATCATCCATGATTAACTTGGTCAACCTGATCAAATCATGGGTAGAGTTTAGATTTAACATGTTCAAATGAGCGTTTTGAGAATAACGAAGGTGGTTCCATGCCATGTAATGTTCATTTGAGTTGAAATGACCATTTGAACCCTTAAGGGGCAATTTGATCAATCATGATTGACTTGGTCAACCTGGTCAAACCAAGAACTTAGTTTGATTCTAATGCACAAAAGTCCAAATTTGCCCTTAAATGACATTTTAGTCATTTTGAGCCCTGATCAACTATAGGCCAAATTGGGTCCAGTAAAATATAATTTACTGGTCAGCATGTCATAACAAAGGCTATGGATATGGTCAAGGGTCATAGGCAGGGTGTCAAGGTCAAATTTCATAAAGTGACAAGTCTAATGGCATAGACTATAAATATTTGATGATTTTACAACCTTTGAAAATCAATTCAATTTTTAGGGTTAGAAAGTGTCAGATTGAGCTCAAATTTTGAGGGTTGTCCTTGAAAACATGTTTGATCAATATGCAACTAACATATCATGAATCATATGTTATTTGACTGGATTTCAAGGCGATTGAAAAATCACTCAGAAAGGGTTTTAGAACCCGAGTCCTTAACCCTAATTTTTTGGTTTTGGATTTAGGGTTTGAACTGGTTTTTACATTTGAATGATTGAGTTTGAATTACTCACATCCATCATAACCAAATGAATGATTGAGATTGATTGGATAGGATTTGAAGTTTGATTGAGGGTCTAGATTGAAAGTCTATTGAAGTCTGAATTGAAGTGTGGCTGGAAACTAGATGATTGAAAAATGACTAATTGTCAACTATCAAATCTGCACAGAGATTTAAATGGATACTGATGATCTCATACAAAAATGAGGTCAACAATATGTTATTTCTTTCTTTGTAATCTCAAACTTTAGCTTTTTATTTGCTTGTATCTCTCTCTTTCTCTAAATTCATTCTTCAGTACATTCTCCTCATGTGCACTTCTCCTATCGATGGCATATAGTATGGCCCGACACATCCACCAAACAAAATAGGATCCAACAATTGGATTCTTCTAACCGCAATATGCAATATAGTATATTTGCACCCACCAAAGGATTTACACTCCGAGAAAGGGCATTATCTGTAATCAGCTTGAATAAATTGCATTATAAATTCATTTGTAATTCTTTACGTGACATTAAGCAAGATGATGTATCTATTGTTGTTTGCATGGTCATTTTTAATTATTTTATATGTTTTGTCTAAATCATTTTAGATGCTTGTTCAATTATCTAAAACAATATTTATGTAAAAAATTTAACTTAGAAATAATAAATTATAAAACAAATTATAAAAAAATGAAATTAATCACTATTTTTATATTGTAATTTTTTTTTGACAATATTGAAATTAACTAAGACTAAAATTAGAAATTAGCATCAATTTCATTTTCTATTTTTAAAGTTTTTTATGTACTAAAATTAAGTGATCTAATAAATAATAATTGTTAAGTTCTGGAGTATTCGCGGCGGTAGAGAAATAAAAAGTTTAGCGTCTTAGCGTTGTACGAAAATCCGGCACGCAAGTAGATAAGAGAGAGGGGGTGTAGCATTTATGAGACACTAAGAGATTTACACAGGAAACCCTTGAAAATGGGAAAAAACCATGATGCCTAGCCCAGTTTGAATGAATCCACTATTATTTGCAGTTGATTACAATTGAGGCTCTTCCTTAGGGGAAAGGTCTTGGCTTGATGTACATCATATGAAGTACATAATGAGAATACAAAGAGTCACTATTGACATGTTCGTTTGGTCGGAATGATCATAGTTGATGGGTGATGTAAGTCGAAAGGACAATAGTCGACGGACGACAGAGGTCGGAAGGACTATAGTCAGTGGGCGACGGAGGTCATAAAGACCGTTGTCTAGCGACGGAGGTCGGAATGACCGTAGTCAGTGGGCGACGTAAGTCAGAAGGATCGTAGTCGGCGGGCGACGGAGGTCGGAATGACCGCATTCGATTGGCGACATAAGTCAGAAGGACTGTAGTCAGCAGACGACGGAGGTCGGAAGGACTGTAGTCGGTCCGTCGTCGGGCGACGTAAGTCAGAAGAATCCTAGTCGGCGGGCGACAGAGGTCACAAAGACCGTTGTCTGGCAACGGAGGTCGGAATGATCGTAGTCGGTGGACAACGTTAGTCAGAAGGACCATAGTCAACGAGCGACAAAAGTCAGAAGGATCGTAGTCGGCGGGCAATAGAGGTCAGAAGGATTGTAGTCAACGGGCGACAGAGGTCGGAAGGATTGTAGTCGGTAGGCGACGTAAGTCAGATAGACCGTAGTCGGCGGGCGACGGAGGTCAGAAGGACTATTGTCTGGCGATGAGCGGAGGTCAGGTATTGGTTAGAAGTCCGACGTTAGTCAGCGGCCGAGGAGAACTCCGACATTAGATGGTATTCGGGCAGAACTCCGACGTCACTTGGAGTTCGGGCGAAACCCCGTTGTCACTTGGAGCTCGGGCGGAATTCCGGCGTCACTTGGAGGTCGGGCGGAATTCCGGCGTCACTTGGAAAGTCAGGCAAAATTCCGGCATCATTTGGAAATCGGGCAGAATTCCAGCGTCATTTGGGCAGAATTCTAATGTCTCGTGGAAGTCGGGCAGAATTCTTGCGGCGGTGGTCGAGTTTCTTCCCTCCTATCCTCCTTCTCTTCTCCTTTTTATCTTCTTCTTCTTGCTTCGGTCCCTCTCAAGAGAAATGAGGAGCTATTTATAGTTTTTTTGAGAATGACATGACCCGTAAATAGGAGGATTAAGGGCGAATGTGGAGTGTTTCGGATCGACAACTGAAATTGAATCCATTGATCATGGACCGTTTATCAGACATTTGAAATTCTTAATGATATTGTAATTCGACGATCTTGGGATCGTTGGATTCTTCTCGTCGAGTCGCTCGATTCGACTATAAGCATGTCATGGTTGGAAACCGTTTGGTAATCCAAATTGCGGTTTGAACCTGCCAACAGTGCTTCGGGACTTTGATTCAGACTCATTTGGGATAAGATTGAGTTGAATTTGGTGTTGTTGGGTTCGTAATTCCGAGATGCTCGGTTTGACTATAAGTTTGTTGAAATGGGAGTTCAAGTGATCCCGGATTTAATTTTTGAAAATTTCGGCTTGATTGTTGCCTCGAGATTCATGCCTGATCAAGATAAATTTTTTATGATATATCAATAATTATATACAAACTTATAATAAATAAAAAATAATAATCTCCCCATCATCAAGCAACTGGTTCTTCACAAAAAAAAATGCAGCCGAATCAAAATAGCCTAGTGGAAGAGCGGGTTGCCCTTCTTTTAGAAAGGCAAGCAATTTCCTGTATTTTTTTCTTTTTATAATTATACAGTTAATTTACTCTTTAATGATAGTCATTCTTAATATTTTCCCAAAAAAAAAACCACAAAAAGAAGGAACTAAGTCAATTTTTTTTTTTTTTTGAGACATGTAGGGGATTACAGCACGAATAAAAGCGAAGGAATTACTTCGTCGACCGTCCGGTCATAGTTCGGATCTCACTAAGTCATATTAGCCTTAGTGCAAATTTCAAAACACATAAGAGTTATCAACCTGCATTTGTTTTAGTGATTAAATAGTTAGTATTAAGGCAACATATGAATTTAATATAATTGACCTTAAAATTATTAAAAAAAAAAAAGGCTGGCAGCAGCCAATGATGAAACAACCATTCCGTCCCGTATGGCCGTATCTAAATCGAATTTTATTTTTTTTCCTATATCCAGACAAATTATATTTTAACGGCATGCAGATTGACTTTTCTCTCTGCATCCAAATAAATCATATTTAAACAATATATTAACATTCAACTCTGCAGCGTTTTTCGTCCTCCATCTGGCGACTTACCCAGCTTGCTCACTGTCATCCCATTCTTCTACAAATTGGTACGCCGACGCTCTCAATCCTGAAGCCTTCTATCTATCATCGGCCACGTTAATGTCGTCGCCGGTGGCAGCGGCGTTGCTTTTGATCTCTCTATTATTGGTGGAGGTTGGAGGAGTTTTTATTAGATACAATACGACCGCCGGCGTCGTCGACGGAAAGCTCAATGTTCACCTGGTTCCTCACACTCATGATGATGTTGGGTGGTTGAAGACAATCGATCAGTATTACGTCGGCTCTAATAATAGCATACAGGTACGTGGCCTGGGTAGAATTGAAGTTTCTAGATTTTGATCTTATGGTTTTGTTCTTCTTTGAGAAAGTGGATTCTATATTGGTTTCTGCAAATGTCGATGCAGGGTGCTTGTGTGAATAACGTGCTGGACTCTTTGGTGGTGGCGTTGCTCAAAGATCCAAATAGGAAGTTTGCTTATGCCGAACAGGTATGTACACACTGGTAAACGTTTGTTCTTTTATTAGAGAACTAGCACAATGTGGGCATGAGCAAAGTGGGCAAGAAATATTGAAAAAATAGAGGAGAATACTCACATATAGTCGATGTGTAAATTTAGAGATTTATTATTATTATTATTTATTTATTACTTTAATTTTTCTAATGATTATAGAACAGATTTGTACATCTTCAAACTTAACTACACCCTTACGACTATCAAAATATTCATGGGTGTTGTCTCCATTGTCTCCCTGAATTTTAGCAGGCTTTAGAAAAAAACATTAGTTTCCTTTTGAGGAAGGGGAAACCTCAATAAAACAAAAAATAGCATTTATTCGGTCTTCTCAATGAGAGAAATGTACATTACCTCTAGCTCATAAGTCATAGTCTCGATTCCTATGTGAAGATAAAAAATAAAGAAAAAAAAAGATTTTTTTTTTTTTTTGTTTTTTTGTGAATTGTTAGAAATTTAATCCAATGAAATAAGTAGTAGAAAAAATAAAATCTTTTTTTTACTGAAAATGTGATTACTTGCTAACCTCTGTAAGGGTGAAAAGAGGAGCGGGCATGAGGAGAAACTGTTAACAATTTCAGAGAGAAATTATATAAGAAAATAGAAGAAACGAAAAAAAAGAAAGAATAAGAGAAAGAGCATAAACATGCCAGTTGCATAATCCGACATTAGGAAATGATCTAAACTTTATGCCAAGTAATAATTCAGCATTAGGAAAGGACTGAAGCGACAACAATAATGTTGTTTGGAGAGTTTATGGGAGGAGATATGAGACTGTGGAGTGAGGGCTAGATAATTGTAATGTGAAGGCCGATAGATAACAATTGTCGGGAGCGAGTTGCTGGGTTCACTACAAGAAAAACGTCACTTTTCGGCTGCCATTTCCATGGAAAAATGGCCAAAATCCATTGCAAATTAGTATTTCCGGCGTAAAAGTTTTCGCTGGTAAAACAAGCATCGAAAAAATCTTTCCGGCGCAAAATAATGCGCTGAGAAAAAAAAAATTTTCAGCGGATTATTTTTGCACTGGAACATTAAAAAAAATTTAAAATCGGTTTCGAGTACATCAACACGACCGACCAACCCAAAACCCCGCCAGCCCGCTGCCTGGCCCACCTGCACGCGCTAACCTGACCGGCCAGCCCAAACCAGTCCGCTATGTCCCAAGCTGCCCAAAATACCCAGCCCAGTAACCCATACCCAAGCTAGCCCGCAACCCATGCCCAATGCCTACGACGGGTTCGAACCACACCTCCTCCGCTCGCACAAGCCACCTACCCTCTGGCCATTAAGGAAAAACTGAAAATAGTGCTACATCTTTTTTTTTTAATTATAATTAATAAATACTAAAAGTAATTATTAATTTTAAAGCAAAAATATTTATTTTTTTTTCAATAAAATTAGTTATTAATTTAAATAATTCAAGTTATTTTTTTTCAATATAAAATATTTAATTTAATAATAAGATGTTAAAATATAACTTAAATTTTATATTTCCATCCGAAATCCGCTGGGAATTCTGTCATAAATAAATCCGTTGGAATTTTAGTAAAAAAATCAGTTAGAAATTCTTCTGAAATTTGTCGAAAATCTGCTAGAAATTGCGACGAATTTAATTCTGTTGGAAATGAATTGTTTTCTTATAGTGGTTCGTCTGGGGACTTCATAAGTGAGAAGGAGTTTACGATAACTTAACTACAGAAAATTCAGGCATTACCGGCGGTTTTTTTGGCGGTTTCAATTAGATTTCCGGTGTTTTCGTAAAATACCGACTGTTTTCTGGTGGTTAGTAAACCAAGAGTTCCAATGAAATGCATGGACAAAATTTTATCATTTTTATTTTTTAGGATTTTTTCATTTATTTAGAGGATAGGAAGATTGGAATACAAAGTGATATTTAATTAAAGGGAGACTAAGAAGCATTAAAAAATTTAAATGATTTCTTCATTTATTTGTTTAAAATTTAAATGAAAACTTTGCTCATATAGAAAGTAATAATATATTAATTATTTTGAAAATTATTAATTAATCATGATAAGATAATAAAATCAAAGTCCATGATTCTATTTGAATAATTAAAATGAAAGGCTAAGATTGTGTTTATGGGTAAAACTCAAATGATTTTTATAATAATAGTTTAGATATAAAGATTTTTTATTAAAATAATTAATTAAAACTTATCTTTAATTTTTTATTACTAATTATTAAGATATTAATTTTTAACAATTATTATTGAATGAATATTAATTAATAAACTATGTTATTAATTGCTGTGATAGATATAAATTAAAAATATAATGCAAATAAATTTATTAATTAATTGTATTTAAATATATAAATGAATACAATTAAAATCTTTGGCATTCTAACAATTATCTCTTACTTAAATACAATTAAAATGTCATGCGTTTAATTAAATAAATAAAGTTAACAAATAGATTTAATGTGCAAATAAAATCTGCATTCATCTAGGAGTAGATGGTTAGCATTTGTTTGGTATTTTGCCGCTTATGTGCAACTTAAAAAAATAAAAATAAAAATTTCAATACTACACTTGCATGCTTCCATGGCTTTACATTTGTGGAGAACACATTTTTGGAGCAGCTCGTACTATACACTTACTTTGCACATTACAAAATACGGGCCGTATTTCCGGCGATCAGTTCACCACCAGAAATCTGACGGTTTAGTGTTTAATACCGGCGCTTCCAACCGGCAGCGCCGGTTTAACCTCCAGTAGTTCAACTAATTTTTTGTAGTGACATATTTAACTTGCAACTGATAATTGTGAACAGAAACTTTGTATTTCTTATTGCTCTATTAATTCCATATTTGAATATGTGAAGTAATGCTACAAATGGCTTGATGTGCAGGCTTTTTTCCAAAGATGGTGGGCTGAACAAAGTGATATGATGCAAGAAGCGGTCAAAAAATTAGTAGATTCTGGCCAGTTGGAATTCGTGTATGTAATGATAGACAAACCAATTGCTCTTTATACGTATTTGTTGTGATGATAAGGGTTTCTTCTCATACAGAAATGGTGGCTGGTGCATGCATGATGAAGCTGCTACACACTATATTGATATGATTGATCAAACTACTCTTGGTCATCTTATGATAAAGAAACAGTTTAACCATATTCCTCGAATTGGTTGGCAGATTGATCCTTTTGGACATTCTGCCGTGCAAGGCTACTTATTAGGATCCGAGGTAATATACTCGTTAGCTGTGCTATCTTCGATTTTCATGCATACCCATTCATATCTACGAAATCTCTACATTTTTATTAATAATTTTGCCACCCTGAAAATTAAGGCTGATTCTGCCCCTGTGTACCTACATGTTGTGGGGATCCTTGTGCAAAGAGTGTACCTCTTACTTAGCATGTTCATTTTACATCATAATGTGGAATTTTTATTCTGTGCGGAGTCCGTACGTCGTCCAAGACCAATAAAAATATGCCATGTCATCTCAAAAGTGTACCGTGCTCGGTACCGAGCGCGGTACCGATGTTCGGTACCAAGCGGGTACCAGACGGTTCTCCCGTCCCGCGTCCGCATAGAATAATCTTTCCATAATATGCCCACACCATATAAAATTTGCCTTAAACTTTATGACCTTTTTGCTTTGCATGTCTAAAGCTTCTTTTCTTGAAATTTTGAGTTTTGGAGGCTATGCGGTTAATAAATATGCATGAACTTTTGTAGCCTTTCCTTTCTATTATGCTTGATTATTGTGAGGCCGAACCAAACTTCTGGGGCTTGAAAGATATGTTTGGTCGTCTAAATTTGGCTTGAGCTTTATTTTTTCCTTTTAACTTTTTTTTTCAGTGAAAGTAAAAAATAATTTCTGATGCTATAACTTTTGGTGTGATGCTATTTTAGCTTGTACTCACTTGAGGAATAAAACTCTGCTCAGCCTTCTCCCATGGATGTAGGCCATTTCGTGACATCATATATCTCTATCTTAGGTTTTTGAGCTCCATATTTTTCGCAGCAGGATAGTATAATGAAAGTTTTTTAGTCCAAATAACTGGTAAGGTGATGGTGGTCGTCGCTACTTTTGATTATTCTCTTCCATAGTTGGCCTAGGAAACTTTGTTTGCATTTTTTGAGTGCTACTTCAGTGTCCACATAATCTAATTTTCATTTATCTGTTTCATTTCATTCATTTTAAATGAAAAGTATCACCATCAACTCCACTGATGAAAAATGCCAACAAAAATGAAAAGTTTTGTTTAATTGCCTTATTTTTCATGCAGCTTGGTTTTGATGCTGTATTCTTTGCAAGGATTGACTACCAGGAGAAAAAAAAACGTAAAGTGGACAAATCTCTTGAAGTCATTTGGCGTGGTTCAAGAACTTTTGGTTCATCCTCCCAGGTTCTCAGATTTCTAGATCCCAATATACTTCCTTTGTGATTTATTGTTCATTGAAGCAAATTATGGAAACACCAGATTTTTGCGGGTGCTTTTCCTGATCTTTACGGCCCTCCAGAAGGATTTTATTTTGAAATGGATTATTACGACTCTCCTGTCCAAGTATGAAGTTTGAATAGGTTGATTACTTTTTATAGATCTAATTACCCCCACCACGAATACAGACTCCCTGCTTTGTTTTTTGTATTCATAATGTGCAGGATGATCCTCATCTCGATGTTTACAATGTTAACGAGCGTGTAAATGATTTTATTGATGCTGCTCTGGTTCAAGTAAACATGAATTTCACATTCAACTTTTCCCCTTCAATATCCATGCATACTATTCTTATTATAATTTTGTCTTAGGCTTCATTTGGGACGGCTTTTTACTGCTTCTTAAAGTAGCTTTTTAGCTTTCTAAAAAACTATTTTAAGAAGCAGTAAAAAAGTCATCTCAAACAAAACCTTAGTGTTAATGCAACCATTGCTTGCATGATGTTTGTCAGGCTAACGTGACTCGCACAAATCATATTATGTGGACAATGGGTGATGATTTTGCGTACCAGTATGCTGAATCTTGGTTCAAGGAAATGGACAAGTTTATCAATTATGTAAACATGGTATGACAATCAGATTATAGTGAGCTTTTCCATAAGCTATTAATGTTTGTTCTACATGTATACTAGAGCTTGGAACTTTCTAAATCTACTAAACGAAATAATAAAAGCTTGGAAGCATCTTTTTTGAGAAAGAGATGTCATGATCTTTTTCCATTTACCATTTCTGATCCCTTAATTTAAAAGATCGTTAAGAGGATTAGTTTTCTCGCTTATAATGTAACAACATTTATTTCTTACTAATTGATATTGTTACTGTTGCTTCTGATTTTTCATTACTATCTTTACAGTAATTTAGTGTTCTCATTCTGCCTACAAGTATTTGTGGTCTTTTGAAATGTTTTTAATGATATTGATAACGTAAAATATCAATTATATGCAGAAACAATTAAATTTTCATTTCCAAAAACTTTCTTTTACAGAGTATCTATCAAAAATCAAAACAACTGCCTAACAACAAGCTGCTAACCTTAAAAAAAAAAAAAAGGGTTTTCTTACATTGACTAAAAAAAGCAAAATTACAAACATAATCTGGTACTATTATGATTAAACCTTCTCCTTTCCCTTTCCTGCAACGATCAGAATAATCATTTGGTGAGCAAAAATGATCAGAAAGATATGCATGTCTAATACAATATTCATGTATAGAAAAAGAAACACTTACATATACATCTACCAGCGAACCAAAGAGAGGAAAAACTATATTTGTAATGTTCAAATTGGAAGAAAGTATGATAATTAACGCTTATGCTTAATGTAGTTCTTTGGTGGAGAAGCCTTCAAAACGGTGATAAACTCTCACTAATTCAATGATATACATTGTTGTAAATGCAAGCCTTTAACTTTCGATGCCCACTTTCAATGTCATTGCAGGATGGCCGTATCCATGCACTGTATTCCACACCATCAATCTATACTGATGCAAAATATGCTTCAAATGAAGCATGGCCGCTGAAAACAGATGACTATTTACCGTAAGCTATATGCTAAAGTTTTGCTTGGGGCGGCTTTCTCACTGTTTCGTAAAGTAGATTTTTAATAAAAAAGTAAAAACTTTCTACTAAAAAACTGTTTTAAGAAGCAGTAAAAAAGTCATCCCAAACGAAATCTAAATCTTTTAATATTATTCTTACGTATTAGCTTTCCATAATAACTGCAGATATGCCAATGCTCCCAATGCTTATTTTACTGGCTATTATACTAGCCGACCAACATTCAAGAGATTTGTTCGTGTGTTAAGCGCTTATTACCTGGTACAATACTTAGTTGTGCATATATTATTGCTTCTTTTCCTTTGGTGTATATATAATCTTTGAGTTTTACTACTGAAGCATCTAATATCTCAAATAGGCTGCAAGACAACTAGAGTTTCTGGTAGGAAGGAAAGCTGGTTTAACCACCTTTTCTTTAGGTGAGGCTTTGGGTGTTGCTCAGCACCATGATGCTATCTCTGGTACTTCACTACTGCACGTAACAAATGACTATACAAAGCGTCTTGCATATGGAGCTTCTCAGGTTTGCATCTTTTGCTTAAGCAATCTCCAACCAAACTCCAAATGCATGAATAGCGTCGCTCGAGAGCTTCAGCCGAACGGCAAAACTTCCGCAATTTGGTTACAGGTGAACAGTGCGATGCCAATATTAACATTGCACTATTCACCTCCACTATTTTTATGTCTCTGCCGGCTTTGCCAAAGAAACGCGTGAAAGAGGAGAAAACGGTTGTTTTCGAAGAAGGGCGCAAAATAGAGTTCGATTGTAGATGAATCACGGCAATTTTTAGTTTCACTGTATTTTGGAGTGAAAAATGAGATTTTCGGTTGGAGATGTCATTACTCCCTTCTGAACATTTCTCTATTTCTGTGGCTATGATTTTTGTTATTTCTTATTGAATTTCTTTAGGCTGAGATAGTTGTCAACCGTGCTATTCCTTGTCTTCTTACTCCGGATGAGAATTGTGACTCCAGTACATCATCAATTAAGTTAAGCCAGGTACGAAGCTTTTGAATTCTCTTTGATGATTATTGGTAACGCACCCATTCTTTTAACTCTGAATAATTTCGAGACTTTGTCATTATCTCCCTCAAATTCATTATTCATCCAAGCTACAATATATAAATCCTAAAGTGCAAACATTCCCAATAATTCATCAAATTTCTTCAAACATAAATATTTATTGAAGAAAAAAATGCATAGCGGATTAACATCAGCTAGGGTTTAGGATGGACATTAGCTAGGATTTTGAAAAAAATGTATCTTTAAATAAAAAACATAAAGGATTAAAGGCTGTCTACTGATATATAGGATTGACATCAGCTAGGGTTTTGAAATCACACAAATACAACATAGAGTTTTGGTTTGAGAAGCTCACATATGAAAAAAAAAATTAGGGAAACTCAAAATAAAAACTAAAATGCTTGCCAAACAATGATAGTATCAGCCCATTATCTCCAAATGAAATAACTTACCAGATATGCCCACAAAATTGAAAGCCCGAAGGAGAAAACTGGAAAACCGAGTCTACGAGAGGAGAAAATGAGACCTGAAGGGATTGTGGCCGGTTAATTTCTTTAGAAATCAAGGCTACAACAACCACTGCAAGATGAATAACGGAGACGCCAGACAAGAACGAGGGCTAGGGCATGGAGCGAAAGTTGTGAAACAAAAGAGCTGAAGATGCAAACCTGATAATTATGAAAGCATGACAGCCTTAAAGACTTAATAGTAATAAGGTATCTGGTTGCATTCGGGTCAAACTCGGGTTATCGAATTGATTTAAACCTGTCTTGAAACTTAAACAAGGACAGTTTTCTAAACCCAAACTCGATCTGTATTATAAATGGGTCAATCAGAACCAGAATTTTCAGGTCGTATCCGAGTTGAATTTTTGGGTCGTTTCAAATTGTGACACCCTTATAGCATATAAACACCATATTGTAAATATGGTATAATTATTCAGCCAATATAATTTTGAAAGGCTTAGTTTCTTACAAGACAAATTTCTCGATTCAAACCATACAACAATTAACTTGAATCAAGATATTTTCAAGTTTTTCTTGTCCCTTTATCACTTATGCTCAGGAGCAGAGGTTGAAAATTCTATTAGTGGGGGCACAAATTGATAATTTTTTAAATAACTCTTAATTTTTTTTCGTTGATTTTTTTTTTTACCTTTTTATTTAATAGTTCATAACGTATATTAATATTCATTTTCAATAAATTATTAAATTTTATATTCTATATTCTATATTCTATTAATTGAATTACACATAATGCGATGATTATCTTATTTTACTTGAAATATTTTGGTATTAGTTTTATAAAAAAAGAAAATTATAGCCTATAATATATATATACATACATACTATTTTAAAGATACAAATTTCAGACCAAGAAGAAATAATGGAATTATTGCTTACTGTCGGCTTAATTATGATTTAAATAAAAAATAGTAAATATATCAAACGTTGTGTCGTTGTGGTCCAATGGATAGAGCTCTAGATTTCTCAGCGAAAGGAGCTTGGATTTATCCCTAGCTCTGCCGCCTTTATAATTTTAAAAGATTATATAAAACAGTGGGCTTTTATCTCTAACTGGGCCCAATATTTTGGGTTCTATTCGCTTTTATTGTTAGATGGGTCAGTGAGGGCTCGTGCCCCCATGGCCCTTATACTGGAAAAGCCCTCAATGGCCCTTATTCTAGCTCCGCCAGTACTTATGACAGAACTTTTGTTTTTTATTTTAATTTTAAAATGTAATTGAAAACAATTGGAATAAGGATAGTATTATATTTAATTAAGGTTTTATTTTTTAATATGTATAGCCTTTATGTGATAATGAGCGAGACAACAAAAATGATGATCATTGTGGATTCTTTTATTTATTTATTTATTTATTATTTTATTATTATTATTATTATTTTTTTTTTTGATATTTTGGAAGCAAAGAATTTGGTTTAGTGGAAAAAGTAGGAAGATCAAGATAAGGGTTACAGGAAGATCGAAAGATCAAATATTTTTTCATCAACATCTCCATCATATAGCATTCTAATTTACATGATGTAAGAAAAAAAAATCCAAAATTTTTCCTAGACTATTCGTGTATGGTCAATTTAGTCTCATAGTATCATGGTGCCCAAATTTAATCCACCGACTATAAAAAATTGATTCAAAATAGTCTTTCATATTGTAATTGAACAATTATAATATAAAATTGATCCTAATTTAGTCCCTCGACTTTACAAATTTGATCCCAAGTTAACCCCAAAGGGGCAAATTTGGATCAATTTTGTATAGTCGAAGGACAAAATCGACGCAATATTATACTATGTGAGTAAAATGACCATATATAAATAATTTGAGGACTATTTTGAAATCATAAGAACATCAACCTGACTATAGAATACAACACTCATCTTGCAAAAATATCTATATTGAACATGAAGAATGCACTCCAAAGTTAATATTACTGTTCATGCTGCTAAACAAACTTTGAATTTGTGATGTACCATGATTCACATTATTTGCATAGTTCATATTCTAGCAAGGTTCATTTGGTTGGATGAAGTTTGAAATTCTTAAGCAATTAAATGAGACATAATAAGTTTCTTGTCATTTTTTCAGTGCAATTTGCTCAATATAAGTTACTGCCCACCTACAGAAGAAATTTCAGATGGGAAGAGTTTAGTAAGTATTTATGTTCCTTTACCGATTTATAGCCTCCTTTTTTTGTCTCATATTTGTCCTCTAGTGCTTTATTTTTTTTCAAAATTTAACGTGTAAGTGATGAATTTCATTGGTTTGCACAGGTAATAGTAGTTTATAATTCTCTTGGATGGGATCGTATGGAGTATGTTAAGGTTCCAGTAAGTACATACTGAACATCTGTTTTCAAAACTGGTCTTTTTGATTTGATACAAATAAATCTGGATGTAGTTCTGTATGGTCACCAATCTATTGAATATATAAGTCTCCAAACCATTTATTGCTTTTCAAGCAAGCTTACTCCTGTTGAGTTCTGTAAACTGCATTCTACAAATTTCACAAGTGCTGGCACATAATGCCAGTACCTTGCTCTTTTTACCTATAATTAACAAACTTCTAGAGAAGTCATATTCTCTCACTATAGTAAATTCACTGAATACTGGCAGAATTTCCGGTAGTCAATAGAAATGCCGGCAGTTTAACCTCCGGTATTTGTCGGTGTGACCGCCGGTATTAGTCGATGCGACCGCCAATAATGACCAGTGGTTTACCGACAGTATTTGTGCCAGAATCTTTTAGAGGTTTATCTGCGGTTTTGGTTCCAGTAATTTCCAGCCGCTGGAATCCATTTCCTACGCAGCTTATACCGGCGGTTTAAAAACTGCCAAAAAATTGATGTTAACTGCCGGAAATCGTCTAATCGCCACCGGTATTAGACGATTTCCTGTAGTGTCCTAACATATAATCCTCTCATCCTATGTTGAAGGTTTTCAATTTTGATTTTGGTATCATTGCAAAAGTCTTAGCCTTGATGGCTTCAATGGTCTTCTATAGTTTAGGTTTCTACAATGTTTCTATATATATAAGAAAGTATGGCTCAAATTTTTAAAATGTTACCTGGCTGCCAATAGCAAAGGGTGCATCAACAAGATAAAGCAATCCTGTAAAAAGAAAAAAATAGATCACAGAATATTATTTTGCTTACATGTAGCATAGAATAGTAGGTAATAACATAGCGGCCATAACTTTAGAAAATTATGCCACAATCATCATCCTGGTGCCCTTGGCATGCTCGGAAGCCATAGTGGTACTCAATTGTCAATTCATATGCCCATTAGCTAGTGCATGTTCTACCCATTTTGAATGTTTAGTACCTTTGTCATAATACCTTGGCCTCATTTTGATTAATTCATAGTCTTACTCTCTTGTGGGGCTAAAAGATTACGTGCGAATTAGGGATCTTCCTTGTTTATATGGATCATTCTCACTCTCATATTGTGTTCTCATTCATACATATCATTCACATTCACAGCTTAGAGCATGTAAATCACATGCTATGTGACTTATATAGTTTACATTGTATATAATGGAAATCACAAATCAGACATAATCATATATGTCCATAAGTAAGGCCGATGATGTAACAAATGTAGTATTAATATGTGCATCTTGTTCAATCGTAATATGTACTCATCATTATGCAAGTTACCATACCACATCACATGCATGAGGTCATGGTGCGTATTGGAGCAATAGCTTATTGACTGTGGCTGCCACCTTCATCAGTTTTGAACCCATTCTTTCATATCTATTAGCTGAGGAAGTCAATTGGAGAGTATACACCATCATCTCTACCCCCGAGTTTGACGGAGGTCATTTTGGAACCCCTGAAAGTAGCAGGTGTGTGCAGAGGGGAGACAGGAGCACAAGAGGTGCGAATCAAGTGGAAAGACCTGCCAAAGCATGATGCCACATAGGAGTCATATATACGAGGCAATCAGGAGACGGTTCCCTACTTTCCACCTTGAGGACAATGTGCATTTTGGTGAGGGGAGTATTGATACGGGAGAGGGAAATTTAGCCCTGCTTGTGGGGCCCATTAAACTTATCATTGCATATCTGAGAAGAGTAATTAAGAAAGAAATTAATTATGAGATGTTTCCTAATTAAAAAGGGCTGATTTGGGGGTTATTTTGATGGTGATTAATTATGAGATATTTACTAATTAAAATGGGCACATTTGGGGGCTGAGTTAGAGGAGATTAATTAGGAGATATTTTCTAATTATAGAGGGCTGATTTGAGGGCTGATTTGGGGGCTAATTTAGGGCTGAGGAAATTAGGGGAATGCTATTTTGGAATTTGTTGTTTTCTTGTTTGCCATATATGTTATATTTGTATGCAAAATTCGATTTGAGAGTATTGTAGTTTTCTTTTTGTGATGGATCCTAAAGGAGTCTAGAGTTTGGGAGAGAAGGTCCTCCTCTCGAAAGAAGATCAATGTATCTTGCTTTGTTTGTATTTGATTTTCAATCAATATAAATCTATTTTTGTGTTGAATATCTTAGAGTTTGTTGATGTTTTTAATACCAAGGTGCATCGGAATCTTACCAAAGACTTGTGAGAAAATTGATTTACCTTTCTCACACTACATTAGATATAGCATTTACTATAAGTATAGCTAGCCAAATCATGCAAAATCCAAAATAGACTTACAAGCAAGCTGTAGACAAAATACCGCACTATCTTAACCCAAGGAAAGGAATTCTCTTCAGAAGAGACTTTGGAATAACCCCAGAAGCATATATTGATGCATATTATGCAGTATCAGTAGTATATAGACTATCTACCTTAGGATACTGCATTTTCTTTAGAGGAAACCTAGTTACATGGAGAAGCAAGAGAAAGAATGTGGTGGCAAGATTTAGTGTAGAAGCAAAATCCAGAGTTATGTCCTTGGGAATATGTGAGCTACTATAGATCAAGATGATTCTAAAAGACCTAAGGATTAAGTGGGAAGGACCCATGAAGCTACATTGTCACAACAAATCAGCATAACTCACAATCTGGTTCAACATGATAGGACCAAACACATAAAAGTGGACAAACATTTTATAAAGGAAAAATTAGACATTGATTTTATATGTATCTATCATGTCTCATCGAAAGATACGCTTGCATATATTCTTACAAATGGACTTGATAACTCTACCTATTTGGTATTGATTACCAAATTGGGAATCACAGATATGTATTCCCCAGCTTGAGGGAAACTATTAAATCCCAGCCATCCCTCAATAATTGATCCCACAGCTAGGATGGGGATCCATGAGAGCTAGGCTCACCTAGATCATGCCGATCTCTTTCTATAGTTAGGTGGTTGATTTAGGAAATATTATATTAGGACAATAATGCATGATTCTATCATTTATTTGTTTTTTCATTGGATATCCTGTATAGATCTATAAATAGGGATAGATTTGTACATTAAAGTTAAGCCTTTTTCCCTCTCCAATTCTCTAAATTTAACAGCTTCAATATTCACAGAAGCTACTTTAAAGAAAGATTGGTAGAGATGGTTCATTTGTTGTTCCACAGCACAAATTTTATGTTAGAAAGCTTATTTTCTCTCCCCTTAATGCCAGTTCACTTATCAGATATCTATAGAAGATAATCAGGTAGAATGAAAGAATGTCCTTTAGCTTACTGTAGCTACAGATGAAAAATATTGGCTTGAATATTCATGATCATATTTAGCATGTTTAAACCATTTTTGCTGCTGCGAATATAAGAAACTAATATAAAAACTTTTCTACTTCCATCAGGTTAATGATAACGAGCTTGTTGTACGTGATGCTAATGGCAATTCTATCGAGTCTCAAGTTATTGAGATGGACAATACTACTGCGAATATAAGAGATTTTTATGTCAAGGCATACCTTGGAGAGCTGCCAAAGGATTCCGCAAAGTTCTGGCTTGTATTTAAAGTACTTGTGCCACCACTGGGATGGAATACCTATTATATATCAAAAGCAACTAAGAAAGGTTTATTTCATAGATTGCTGTGATTTTGTTATTTGCTAATTATCAATTTTACCAGTTATATTACTTCATTTAATATTTCTTTGTTGCAGAAGAAAGCACTTCAGAGAGCCTTATCTCAACTATATCATCAGCTGATGATGAAACAGTGGAGATAGGACCTGGGCCTCTTAAAATAAGCTTCTCGTCAACTTCTGGGAAACTGAAAAGAGTGGTGAACCACAGAACAGGAGTGAGTAGTTTAATATCCTCCTTAGGCGTTCTCCAAACGAACTCCAAATGTATGAATGGCGTCGCTCGCAAGCTCCAGCCGAACGGCAAAATTTTGGTATTTGGTTGTGGGTGAACATTGCAACGCTAGTATTGACGTTGCACTGTTCACCAGCGTTATTTTTCTGTCTATACCGGATTTGTCGAAGAAACGCACGAAAGAGGAGAAAGACGGTTATCTTTTGCGAAGGGCGCAAAATGGAGTTTGATTGGAGATGAATCGCGCCATTTTTTAGTTTCACTACATTTTGGATTGTAAAATGGGATTTTCGGTTGGAGATGCCCTTATACTGTCTATAATGATAATGTGATCATGGAAGTTGTTTTTCTTCAGTTACGCTTTAGTTGATAATTAGCTATAAACAATTAGTTTTTCATATAATTAATGATTTTAGACCAATGATTTTATTAATTAGGTTGATTTACTTGTGCAACAAAATTATCTCTGGTATGGTTCTAGCCCTGGTGATAAACAAGATCCTCAGGTACTTAATTGCATCTTATTGTCATATTTATGATGCTAATTTTATAAAATGTAGACTATGAAGTATTGTTTATTTATTTATTTATTTATTTTTTAAGGCATCTCATGCTTACATTTTCCGGCCTGATGGTAGACCTCCTACAGCTTCTTCGGGATTGGTATTTTAATGCTAAGAGAATTTTCATTTTCAGCAAAATTCTTTTCTGAAATAGCTCTGACATGATTGATACATTTTTTTTTTGTTTGGTCTTCATGAATAAAGGTAGCTATGAAAGTGGTAAGGGGATCCTTAGTTGATGAAGTCCATCAACAATTTAACTCATGGATAAATCAGGTATTT
Source organism: Dendrobium catenatum (assembly GCF_001605985.2). Classification (NCBI taxonomy): domain Eukaryota; kingdom Viridiplantae; phylum Streptophyta; class Magnoliopsida; order Asparagales; family Orchidaceae; genus Dendrobium; species Dendrobium catenatum. The sequence continues at coordinate 1,580,314 of NW_021319154.1, read as the reverse complement.
GCATATTTTTCTTTCATTCAATGAAGAAATAATATACTAGAATTGATGATAGGTGTTGAATTAACTAAAAAAAGGGGAAATTTGAACAGAAGCAATGATTCATGAAGCAACAAATGCGTTCGATTAATAAAAAATTGCTTTCGTTCTCCCTCTCCCCAACTTCTGTGGGCTTTCATGTGCCAAGACTGAACACCGTCTAGAGCATAATGAAAATGTGCCACGTCACCCCCTACTCGGTAACGCGGCTCGGTACTGATGACGTGATTGCACCTGATTCGTCTATAGACAGTAAGATGAGTCCGGTGTCTGCACATAATTATCTCTCGTCAGTCTCGTTCAATTTTCTGCCTTGCGTGGCCAGACCTACGATCCAGTCCTACTCGTTTGATCACAATCCCACACGACCAAGCCCACCTGCCAGCCCGCGAACTCACGCAAGCACCAACTTTACTCTTATTTTTCAAAAACTTTTTTATTTGGTTCCAACTTTATGATCTCGAAAGAAAGGAAAAATAGAAAAATAGGAAAAAAAGGAAAAAGGAAAAAAAAGTGTGTATTTGCTTTGAAAATCTCGTCGTCTTGTTGCCTCAATTTGTCGTCGGCTTTGTTACTGACCCTCATAGATATAAAAAAGTGCAACTTTCAAAACCTTCTAAACCCGAATGTGTCACATTCGGTGTGGGAGTGTAACTCGTGTGTGATTTCTTGTTATTATTATATGATTTAGTACTATTTAACTTTTGTTAAACTTTAAAAGCCTATTTTTTAAATGAATTTTGTTTACCTTCTTACTGCACAAATAATTATTCTTGCTAATGTTTGACTACTAAGAGTTTGAGAAATTTTACTGACTGTAGCAACTTTAATGGTCTTAGCTAAAGCCTGATTGATCAGGTTAGGCCTGGATTAGCTTGATTCAACAAAATAGAGGATCTTAACAAGAAATCTCTCATGCTTGCTTGTATCAAGTTAACATGGCATCAATTTCATATTAGTTTTTGTAAATGAATTCAATTTTCTGTTGAAAAACTTCATTATGGATCTTATAATCAGCGGTGTTGATTCAGGTCACAAGAATATACAAGGACAAGGAAATTGTTGAATTTGAATATACTGTAAGTTCGTGCTTTTTTTTATAATGATCGCATCTATGTTTAAAGAAAAACTAGAATACACATTGAGGCTTCGTTTGGTACAGTTTTCTTACTTCTTAAAATAGTTTTTTAATAAAAAAAAAAATGATTTTTGTACTGAAAAGTTGTTTTAAGAAGTCATAAGAAAGCTATCCCAAATGAAACTTGATTCTCTACCTTTTGTTCTTCATTTTGAATCCCTTGTGTTTATGAAGATTGGCCCAGTCCCAACTGATGGGGTTGGAAAAGAGGTCATTACTCGTTTGACAACCAGTATGGCCACGAACAGGACATTTTATACCGACTCCAATGGAAGGGATTTTCTAAAACGGGTAATACTTCTGGATTCTACTTCATAAAATATATCTATGATTTTTTTTTTTTTTTCATTGTTAAGGAGCTGTTGGGGATCACTTTATGTTTTAATTTTATTTATTTATTATTTAACATTAAATAAAATATATTTGGTATTGACTAGAGAAGAAGTACTCGAAAGTTTTGTTGCCCATATGTTGCAAGTGTTATAAAAGAAACGTGATTGATCCATAAAAAAGAGAGTAATGGAATCAGGTGGAAAGAATCAATAAAGCGATTTGTGTTAGAAAGACCATTAAATAGAGGTATCAAGAAAGAGCTTTCACTGAATGGAAAATATTGATAAAGATAATTGATAGAAAGCATTGACAATTTGACATAGAGGTTGATGTAGTAGGGGCAAAAATCATAAGCACAGTCATTGTTGGAGAGTATATGTACATTGAAAAGATGAATAAATCTAATAACAATGTGGGCTAAGAAAGCCCTTCCTCGGCTTTGTTGAATGTAGGAATATTTGATTTTTTAGAAGATATTTTGAACTCAATTAAGGTATTATGGCTTTGTCATCCATAGTTATCAATGATCCTGGTCTTCTTAGTCAACCAATGCAGTCAACTAAGCCCAACTGAAGGATTCTATTCAACAATCATGGTTTATATTGTCCAAGAAAAACTTATATACCTAGGGTAAAAGCTTCAAGAAGATGGAGGAGATTCTCTCTCTCTCTCTCTCTCTCTACATCCTTTCATCCCTCCATCCATGTATTTATATCTTCTCTACAATATCATTACTGATTCATTCCTCTTTCCTAAAAAGGGAAATGATCGAGAGAGGAATTGGAAGTAAATAGTGACAATTTATGTGGAAGTGAAGTCTAAGAGTATAAAAAATGTGAGGGAGAGAGGGAGAGAGTAGTTTTACTTGTTCATCTCCTCTTCCCTTTGTTTTTGGGAGTGGAGGTAGGCAGCGTATTGAACCAGTGATAGCGAGTGCGTAAAAAAAACACTTTTATTGAGGTGTTTTGGAACTCAGTGTTTGTGATCTTTGTGTTCTACTTGATTAAATATAATTGATGTAAAATATGTCATCGATATCCATTATATTGACAAAAGTACCACCCATTCTCTATGATTCAATTTGAAGCTAACTGTCTATTAAGCTTTTGGTATGTTCATCTTGCATATTGCATCTGATAAGCTTATTGCGACATGAAATAACTACTCAAATGGATGCAGGTGCGAGATCACAGAGACGATTGGAACCTTACAGTGAATCAACCTGTTGCAGGAAATTATTACCCGGTAAAGAATTGTGAAGAGTAGTCTAATTAGTCAAGGCATAAATCTATTGATCTTTTGATTCTTTATGAAAGATCAAAATGGTCCCCAACTGTATTAAAAGATCATTTTAATCTCTCAAATCTGTAAAGAAGAATCAAAATAGTCCCTTAAGAACTTGAGGAGTTAGGAATCATTTAATTATTCATTTACAATTTGGATTCATTTTGGTTGATTTGCTTATTGGGTTCAATCTTTGCAGCTCAACCTGGGAATGTATATAGAAGATAAGAACTATGAGTTGTCTATTCTTGTAGACCGGGCTTGTGGAGGCTCTAGCATTCAGGATGGTCAATTGGAAATCATGCTTCATAGGTTCCATTTTGACATAATACTGTTAGTTACTGCACTTAACTTTTTTATGTGTGCTGACCAAGTTATTTTGAATACAAGGCGTATAGTTGATGTTGAAGGAAGTTTTCTTGGAGAAGCACTTAATGAGACAGTTTGTGTGGATGAAGTTTGTCAGGGTCTCACGGTATTCCACTCATCCATGTGATATAATCTTTGGATGTAGGCAGAGTTTTATAAAAAAAATTTGCAAATGTTTGAATGTAGGTAGACTTTTATAACTACCACCCCATAGATAGACACCTTCAGATTGCATCTTGATAGTTCTGATTTTCATATTCTGCTAACCATATGTTTCCTTCTCTACATCTCTATACAATTCCTATGCTTTCTCTATAGCTTTCTCTCTCATCATCTTTCGCGCATGAGTCTCTATACATATCCCTCACATTGCATGATTTTTATATTTGCCATCTCACAAACAACCCCCCCCCCCCCTCTCCACTTCTCTATACAATTCCTATCCTTTCTCTCTCATCATCTTCATGCATGTGACTATATACATATCCCTAGGGTTGCAAATGAGTTGAGTCGAGCTCGAGTCATGCTTAACTCGAGCTCGGCTTGTCTGCCAAATCGCATGCTCGGGTTGTGGCAATGGATGTGAGCTTGCGAGGCGCAAGGCTCCATCCCTGCTCAAATTCCGCTTCTATGTCTGCAGTTCCACGCGACAGAGCCTGAGCTTCCACTTCCGCACTCGTGCTTCCGCGCTACCGCTCTCACCTTTTGCCTTTTGCACTTAAGACGCTCGACGAGTAATTGAGTCAAGCTTTATCTCGATCGAACTCGAGCTCGAGACTCAATAAGCTCGGCTCGCGAGTAGGCATGACTCGTTTGCACCCCCTACATATCCCTCATATTATTTTTCTCCATCATATGTGATCTTCTTGATCACCAACCACCACTTTGTTGTCTTATAATTGATCATTATCATTTCAACAACAAAACCACATCATCTGGCCTTGTTTTAAGATCCATAGACACTAACGATTTGAGTTTCCTTATTACAATCTGCTCAGGTTAGGGGAACTTACTACATGAGCGTCAATCAATTAGGACATGGAGCACAGTGGCGGCGGACAAATGGTCAACAGATATACTCTCCTCTTCTTTTAGCATTCGCAAATGAGGTACTTCATCAATTAGTTGCTATACTCATTTAAACTACTTTTCCTGACAATTATACAAACACCTATCATATAGGATGAGAGAAATTGGAAATCTTCACAAATCTCGAAAGCCACTTCTATGGATCCTACTTACAGTTTACCTCCTAATGTTGCACTCATCACACTCGAGGTATATAGAAAAGTCTCTGAGTGCAACTTTTCTGTTCAAAAATGAGTACTTGTAGTTGAACTTAATCATTTTGCAGGAATTAGATGATGGCACTGTGCTCCTGCGTTTGGCTCATTTATATGAGGTGTCCATTTTACATTACTCTGCACTTCTCTTTTTTTAGTTCAGACAAATTCTTATAAAACCATGACTTCCTGCAGGCTGGTGAGGATGTCCAGAATTCAGTACTGGCTAAGGTGGAATTGAAGAAGATCTTTGCACAAAAAAATGTATGTATATCCATCTGCGTTTTGTGGCTAGTGATTCTTAATGTATACTATAAGGGTGCTAAAAACTATTTGAAACTCAGAGCTCGCTTTGAACTTGCTCGAAGTATAAGGCTTCATTGGGGACGGTTTTCTTACTGCTTCTTAAAGCAGTATTATAGTACAAAAATTAAGACTTCGTCTGGGACGGCTTTCTTACTGAATCTTAAAATAGTTTTTTAGCATATAAATTTTATTTTTTGTATTAGAAAGCTACTTTTAAAAGCAGTAAGAAAGCCGTCCCAAACAAAGATTAAATTTTTTGTACTATAAAGCTGCTTTAAGAAGCAGTAAGAAAGCTGTCCAAAATGAAGTTCAAGTCGATTAGAATCTATTGTCAGTCAATTTTGAGCTGCGTGCGTATAACAAGTATGCATTTATATAATCTACGGCATATAGTATAACATCCATATAATATTTAATAAAATACCTATAAGCCACACAAAAGATTAATAATGAGTCAATTCAAAATTGTTAATGGGCAAATGGATATCGTGTCTGAAATGTGTTTACGTGTTTGGCGTTTCACCTGTCCTGCATGTAAATGTCTAATATGATATTTGATTATTATAAAATATCAATGCATGATAAGTCTGTAAATTTGGCGTTTCAGACATTTTATTGTTGAAAATGCAGATTAAGGAACTAAAAGAAACAAGCTTATCAGCAAATCAAGATAAGGCAGAGATGAAGAAATTGAATTGGAGAGTTGAAGGTGACAGTGGAGATAATCCAACTCCAATTAGAGGAGGTCCAGTGAACAATTCCACCCTCGTTGTGGAGTTAGGGCCTATGGAAATTCGCACTTTCCTCTTGAAATTCTAAACGTATGTGTGGGAAAGCAATTGCAGTTCCAAATGTAGAACTTGCTAACATTTTGCCATCTATCAATGCAGTAAATTGGTTTATCAGAGGCCATGTTGTTTATTAAGATTTTTTTTATATCTACATTTTTCCGCGTAGAAAAGTGATATAATCTTCAAATAAATCTATGTTTTAAATTGGTTATTTGAACTACTTATGAGGGGCTGATGTGTTATTTTAAAACTAATTTTAACATCTTCATCTTCTATATATAAAACATTCAATCAAATATAATGAATCTCACCTAGGGGTGTAAACGAGTCGAGTCGAGCTCGAGTTAAACCTCACTCGAGTTTGACTCGTGAGTCAAAACTTGAGCTTGAACTCGCAAATGGCTCATTGAGCTGCTCTATTCTGCAATTCAAGCACGCCGATGGTAACTTGCGAACGCGCTTTGCCCCTTCCACTGTTCGCACGCTCCTCCGCTTTCGATTCACACAAGCTTCTGCAATTCATAAGGCAATCCAAATATTTTCTGACAAACATCAAAAGAAAACTGTAACAAAAAATTCAGCGATCTCTTGGTTTTTTTTTTTTTCAAGTATAATCTTAAGCACCTAAGTTATTCTCAGCCGATAAAACTTTCACTCAAAAAAAAAATCGTCTTAATTAAATGGAAAGGCATTTATTACCAATTGGACCAATCCATCACAGAAATAATAATACAAGTAAAATAAAAAGGTAAAAAACAAAAAAACCTGTAGAATTAGCCGGCTAGAGATGTTCTTGTAACAGCTGGAAGTTTCACAGAACTGAGATCTGCGGTATATGGATTCCAGAGTCCTAATCCTCCCCTGGTTTCTCTCAATCCAGAACCTTTGGTTTTGAATTCTGTCATGTTCTTAACCCACTCAATAGCAGAAGAATGCTCTCTGGTGTGTCTGTGCAATATGAAGAGTGAATTGTATTCACAGTTGGGAAACATATAGAACTTAAATGCATCTCCCAGCCTGTAAACCACATAACCAAAACTAACTTGGTCCCTTGGAGTGAAGAGGTTGACCTCATTGAACCAGAGACAACTAAAAAGATTGTTCAATGCAGTGTGCTCGCGAATAATGACAGCCCCCTCTGGCACATCTGCATTTATTGAATCGTGTTAGTTAAAATTTTAGACAATAAAAACAACAACAACAATATCAAATTTTTATCCTACTATGTAGGGTCGGATACATGAATCCTTTTTCTCCATTATGCCCTGTTAAAAGTTAAATTCTCATTTAAATCTAATAAAGAAAGGTCATTTCTAATATTTTCTAAACTTAGTCTTTTTTGGTCTACCTTATCTAATACATCTACTTTCCTAACCACGTCATCGAAAGACCGCCATCTAAGGCAACTCTCTAATCTTATCTTCCATTAGAGCTACTCCAACCTTTTCACGTATATGCTCATTTCGTATCCTGTCTATTTTTTATGGACAAAGAAATCATTCTTTATAAAAGAGACAAAAAGAAAAAAAAAACTTTGTTAGCATAGAATTTTATGGATAGATAATGAATGCCATACCACTGAGCGTTGATTTTTTTGTACTCCAAGGTTCCATTCCCTCATAAACATAAATTTTCATTTGCAAATCAACCAAAGGCCGTGCATAACGCTTTCTTCGCTTGATTGCATCAGCCTCCTCATATATACTTTTGTGATGTTTGTGACGAGCAATTGCAAATGTGTGCTTTCCCCGCCAAAGATACCTGTTAAACGCAAAGTGCTGAACATTTTTTTTAATAATTCATTAATAATATTACTGAAAATCAGGAGCTACAATAGTAAAATTGGTCAACCTTTCAAGAATCAGTAATGGATCAACAATGAGCTCCATTTTTCCATCAATCCAAATACTGTATTGTGCTTGAGGAAATAATCTATGGGTCAATATTTTTGGAACCTTTCCATTTCTTCGAGGTTCGTCGTATGGTGCATGATGCAAGGTAACAATTCGCCAAATTCCAACCCACTTCCCGCCATCTTTGTCGATGCGGACACTAACATTTTTCTTCATAAAGTTTAGTGATACATCATCCACCACCATTAGAAAACAGAAGAGCTTTTGAGAACGAACACTGATATTTGCTGGTTGATGGGGGGTATCATAGCCATCAAAAATTCCAGATGCAACCACAAACTTGCATTTCTTAACGTACTTTATATCAACTAGATCCATCTCCGCACCACCATTTTGTATAAATCCACAGTGCACCTAGAAAACAGATGGAATAGAATATAAAGTTTACAGATTTCAGAGAGAGAAAAAAAGAACTTGTGAGTTAGGCATAAAATGAAACAATATGCTTGGAACCAATCAAGGATCAAGTTATGCATTGTGTTAATTCTATCTCACGTGCCATGAATAGCATTCTTGGAAACCAGATAAGATTTTAACATTACCAGCCACTAGCAAGTAAAAAAACATGGAATCCTCTTTAGTTGATGCTAATACCAATGCACGGAAACTTACAAAATGCATCTTCTGTGATTGTTCATGATCGGATCAGTTGAATCATCACTCGTGAAGTATATTAACAGTGCACAATGGAAGAAAAGTGAAGACCAGTAGCATTTGAATGATGGAAATTAAGTAATTGAAATTCCATTCGACTTCTACATCATCTAGAAGTATTAAAATTTCAAATCAAGTGGCAAGGCTTTTCATGGAAAACTAAATTGAAACCCTTCAAAACTAAGCTGTTCTAAGAATCCTGATGGAAAAATTTATATCTATAACAGCTGGATTCCCTCTATAGAAACTGTTAAGTATATGGAATGCATCATACTAATCCTGGACTAGAAAAGATTGTCTTCTCAGTAATTGAAGTCATTTTTTCCCAACGAGTAGGCCTCAAATGGCAGAACGCCTCATCCAAACCGCACAAGTGAGTTAGGTAACAATTTTTTAATACTAACTCAAAAGAAATGGTACAATAGTACTTCAATTTGAGCTATTCATGAAAAGGTTGCATTATGCAGTCTAAGCATAGATGAAAAGGGTTGACTAGGATATGATCCAGTGGTTTACTTTACATGGATGTTCATAATGTTAGAGATGGAGAAGGAAGACGAAAATACAAATTAGTTTTTGGGGATATGACTACTGAATTAAAAAGGATTCCACTAAATTTGCCTAAATTCTTCTAAATGATTAGCGGCTATGGATATTTCACCAATAATTAGGAGGAATGAGTTGTGAAAAATGTTCAAGTTTGAAATAAAAGTAGTCGGGCAACTGTCTTGCATCATTTACCTTTTGTGGTGTTAGCCAACTAAAGGACCTTTAAATGCATAAATTACATCATTGATATCCTTAAACAAAGAGTAGAAAATAAACAACACGCTTGCTTCATTGCAATAATAATCTCGCTCAGTATAGCTACAAGCTACTAATAATGCTCAAAATATTTGATAGGGGAAATATTAGAATAAAAATGCCATGGAATTCTCATTTTCAGGCAAGTAAAGAAATAGCAATAAGCAATCATTTTTTTCAGATTAAGAGTATAATTAAACATGATAGGCAAGGGAACCCACACAATGCCATGGTGTTGTGACATTACACATCTCAGCAATGAATAACAATATGTTATAAATGCTCTTTAACAAAAACTTTGGATCTTACCATCATACTTTTGCTCAATTTGAAACTATCCTCCCTCTCTGACCAGCTCTGGTGTCCACCAAATAGTGGGGGAAACTGATTGTCTACTTCTATGTATAACAATTCTTTTGGTATTATGTCCAGAGTTTTATCAGGAATGATTATGGTGTCTGGATCATCAGCCAAAGGAATAGAGCAGCCTAAAAGGACAGTGGAAAGGTCAGATAACTACATTACCATTTCTTGAAAGAAATATGAAACAATCCAATCCCAGACTTACGGTGTTGTGCCTTAGGTGAAAAACCAATTGCATCCAAAACCACAAGCACCTTGCTATCATTCCTACAAAGAGCTGCAAGAACAAAAAAGACTATATGAATTCTAACATAAAAATAAAATAGATGTCAATACCAAACTAATTTCATCAAAACGGTTATTTTGTTCAGGCTTTAATTTCAATTGACACTCAATACCTCCCTACTCAGTTTATGCTATTACCTGACCAAGGTACATGTTAAACTCAAATCAAGCAGTAATTTATAATAATAAAAGGAATATGTAGCAAGAAGTGATTTAGTGCCAAAACAACTGTGGAGAATTAAGTCACTGATATTCCAGCATGATGACATAATGGTGCTAAGCCTCTCTGTAATTAGATTACCAGCATAGTTTGAGATGTTTTAAGATTATAAGAAACTGTTTTGGGAGTTCAAAACTTAAGTCGCTCTTATTAAAGAATTAGAAGCAAGAGCAAGAGCTGATACCAAGAACATTTATCTTAAACAACTAATTCATAGAATGTTTATCTTCGCTCCCTTCATTACACACCTGAAAGAAAGCTGATTTCAGAGTGGCAAGACCACAAATGAAAGAGCAAGGAAATTAGAACGAGCATCACCCATGCGATCGCCGACACCAAGAACAGGCGTATACAACCCCGCTGCCAAATCATCCTTATAGGATCTCGAAGAGCCTTCCCAGGAGAAAAGAAGCCACCTTCGAAATCTGCAACGCGAAATCAAAGCATTACGAACTGAAATCAAACAAAATTCCAGGTTTTACCTCAAAATCACCTCGAGTTTGTAGGTCTGTCTTGCAGCTTCGCTCAGTTCTGCGAGCCGGTCTCATGGAGAGCGAACGCAAGGAATCCCCTTCCATTTTTACATCAATGCGTCAATTCAAGAGCCTGTTTGGATGCAGAATTTAGGCCAGATATAGGCAAGATTTGGTATAAATCCTGCGAAGGGGCTGTTTGGTATCGGATTTACATCGGAATTTAAGTTGGATTTACGCTAAATCCAGCAAAATGGTTTTTGTGCGCGCGTTCAATCCCGGCGAAGGCTAAATCCCGGATTTAAGGATTTACGGCTTAAATCCCGTATTTACTAAATCCCTCCGTTCGGCGGATTTACGGTATTTGGCCGAAGAAGTGCGCGAAAGGAATAAAGTTACCTTCAACGCCAGCGAGCTCCCGTTGTTGCTTCCGATCAAAATGTTGTAACTTCCGATCCGACAGGAAGGGATAATCGTCGAAGGAGCAAAGTCGAACAGCCACGAAGAGTCGAAGAAGCGACGCGTGCAAGCTCTAAACCACCTGCGAAGCAACGAAGCAGAACAGGAACAACGAAAACAGAAGATGAAAAACAAACCCTGAACCCTAGGGCAAATTATTGCATCAGGTCACCTGACAGAGAGATGCGTTCGGTCTCTCTCTGTCTACAGTAACCTGCGCTTTACTGTAGCAGAGAGAGACCGAACGCATCTCTGCGTTCGGTCACCTGACGCAATAATTTGCCGAACCCTAGACGCATCTAAGTTATTATTGATTAACTTAATTAATATAATTTAAAATATTGATAATTAAGTAAATTAATTAAATAATTAATAGTATAATTAGTGCATACATTAATTATCTAATTTAACTTAATTAAAAAATTAGAAATTAAATATTAATAGAATTATCTTAAATAATATAACTTAAAATATATATCATCAAATATATAATTAATTATGTAAATAATAATTAATGAGTAACTTGTGCTTAAAATGTTTTTAAATTCATAACACGTTATTTTTTTAATTATAAATTTATTTTTAATTTATAATTATATCATTCACATTTAAATGTCTAACTGCACACAGCTCACCTTAGCTTGTTGGTTGAGAGCTTAGACTTCCAACTAAGAGGTCTTGGGTTCGAGTCTTTGTGTATGCGTTGTGTGTGTGAGTTTGCCTTAAATGGCCTAAATGTCCCAAAAAAAAAAATGTCTAACTGCCATAAATAGTAAAAGAGTGTTGACATGATTGTTTAGAAAGTAGGATTATATTTGGGTCACAGAGGTCAGAAAGATCGTAATCAAAGGAAGATGGTGACAGGAGTGGACCGTAGTCGATGGACCGTGGTGATAGGAGGGACCATAGTTAACGGGTGACAATAGTCGGAAGGATCGAAGTTGGCAAGTGATGGTGGTCAAAAGGACCTTAGTCGGTGGGTGGCAATGGTTGGAGTTGACCATAGTCGGTGGGCGACGGTGGTCTGAAGGACCTTAGTCGGCAGGCATCAGTGGTCAAAGTGGATCGAAGTCAACGGGGGGGGGGGGACAAACTTATAAATAAAATTGTATAGATTTTTAATCATTTTAGTGACTAATGATTATTTATACTTGAATACATAGTACATTTAAAAAATATCATCAATATATTATATAATGACAATTATTTTTAAATAAAAATTAGATAACCCCTCTACACAATGTGTCGGGAGTCCAAGGGGGCAGCTCCCCTTGACGGGATTCGACTTGTATTTTGGTGTTGTTTGGTATGATGTGCAGCATGAAGTAAAATATACTATTGAAATGGAATGACAATAATACTATTCAACGAGCAATCTACCTAGAGTAAATTCAATATTGCGACTACTCAACATTACCATTAATGTTTCATAAATCCAAAATATATTTGAAGGCATTATAGCTCAAAATGTTATATATGTAACACAAAAAAACTCCAAAAATATCTAACTATTATAACTCAAAGTTTTAACATTTTTCACAACATAAATCATTTTCCTAGCTCTTTATGCATCCATCTAACCTTCGACTCCATAGGTTTTGAGAGGAAAGATTGTATCGTTATCGAATTCTTCGATATGTTGGTGTATATTGTATCAATCTCCTTTTTCAAAAATCTAGAAATTGTTGATAGCTTAGTCATAAGTTCAGTGAACTTTCTTTCCTTGAGAGGCTCTTGTTGCTGTATTATGGATAGCGTTTGCAACTTGAGTAATTATATTGGTCGTCAATACAATATATATATTCTTGAAAACTTCTATTAATAGTAGGTATTTTACTCCTCTTTTTGAGACACTGCCTACAATTGATGAAGTCAACGGTCTCTTTTTGTTATTGTGGATTCCTCTTTAACTTCCATATCAGATCAATCATTTGACAAAGATATATCTATATACCAGCTTTCGCATATCTCGAGGAGTCGTTGTCTTCTATATATATTTGCTAAGTCCCAAGTGGAGTTTGATAATTTTTTAATTTGGCCTACTCTCCAGTAGCATGCCCTTCACTCTTCACCGCATATCTTCTCCAACTCCACATAATTTGTAATTGGAATATTTAAATAATCAGCATCCTTTGGAAAAGCTTGAAATATAATGTAAGCTCCACATTGTTAGCCCATATTATTATTATTAAAGATGTGATTCAAATAATGTACGAATATGTGTGATGCATACTATTTAGGGCCCATCAATATCATCTTCTTAGTTTCGTCCCAAGAACCCCAAATTTCTTTTTTAACTCCTGAGTGTGAGTCCATAGAGTTCTTTGGTGTCAAAGTTGATTCTTGCATTGCTCAGTTATGACCTCTATCCCAAAATTTTCTTTCACTTTTTGTACAGCACCTTGATACACCGACTCCTTAAATCATAGTACTTGATTTAATCTTATTGGAGTTTTTGGACTTGGAGGCTTAATAAATTCATGGCTTAATTCCACTATAGCGTATAATGTAGCTTTAAAATACCTACTCACAATTTCCTCAGAGTGTTGAAGTCGAATGACTCAATTACGAACAATATATCCAAGTGTACATAATAACATAACAATTTGTTCCTCAATCCAAACAATAAATGTGTCTACTTATAATCTTTGTGTCCACACAAAGTCACATAATTTAAAGAAAGGTTGTCTCCTCATGCGTATCATGTTAATATAAGCAGAGCCAGATCTGTCATATAACCTATAAAAATACGTGTGACCTTGTAAATTCCATTGTGGATTATATATATTTTGTTTCTCTCTTTCAATCTCATGGAATAATATGCATACAATACTCAATGTAGCAATAACCACTGTCTACACTGTAGAATAATTTTGAGTTTCATCAACTCCTATGGCATCTAATGCTTATCCAAATTGGATAATAGATCTTCATTATCTTGCAATTGTTCATCCATTGTTGTAGCTACTAACAATGATCTATAAGTTTTTAAAAAAGAAATAGTACCTATCTAATTGTATAAAAAAATGTTCTTCAATTGAAATAACAAATACATAATGTGAATTGGGCCAAATTAAGAATACTAATGCCAAAGATTTCAAAAGCGTGTGTGTGTGTATATGATAAATTTAGAATTGTTCTTTTTATCAAAATCCTTTCTTTCCCAAAACTAACCCAACAAATTAACACTCTTTTGTAAACGACCATTTGGAGTTTGCTTTGCAATATAGTGCTTCAAGTATATATGATTTTGATAAAAACAATTGAATAATCCCCATCTCAATGAAAATCTAACTTGTAAGGAAGAATGACACGTGAACGTATCGGAAGAATCTATTTTGTGAGGAAGAAGAACAATCACAACAAATTTGCATGAGAGCTGATTTTCTGCTAGGTTTCGTGAGAGATAAAGCCACTCACATTATGAGGAGGAACGACGAGCACGTTTGGTTTCCGCAAGAGCTCACAAAGAAGAACGATGGCGACTCGGCGAGACCTTGTGTTTCCTTGGATTTCGTGACAGAAATTGTCCGAAGAACCTAGGGTTTTGTGAGAGATAGGAAGAGGCACTTTCGCGTGTCTCGTTTCTGCGGTAGAGAGCGTTCGGTATTCAAAATTCACCCTATTTGAACAGGTTTGGAATACACAGTAAATACACTCTCCAATGAATTTAAATACTTTGCTCAATTACTCTACTGCAAACCAAATACAAATAAATTCAAAACCCCTGCATTTATTTTACATTACACTATAAATACAAGTAACCAAACAGTCCCATCGACAAAGTGAAAGAAGCTCACAGTTACCATCTACTAGGATTTCCTACACTTTTTATATATTTTTTTATAGGTTGGCATGTGATGTCGTGGATATTCTTGGTTCACCGCCATGCTATTGATTGGATTGTTTGATCTATATGTGGGCTTGAACATAGCGCGCTTTATTGACCGGTGGTCTTAATGCTAAGCATGAAATCCCACATGTACATACTACTTTTTTATTTATTTTAAATCCTCGAGTGCTCAGTATTTTTTGAGGGGGGCACGTATCCCCGCTTGCCTCCCCCCTTGAATGGAAGTATATACATGTACGAGCTGATTTTAGATCTTATCCTATAATCCTAGTCTAACCTAAGTTGTTTATATAAGATCTCGAATTAAAGTTAAACGCACTTGAATGAAATCAAAACATCTTATTGATCTACAAAAAGGAGAGAGGAAATTAGCACAAAAGACCTCAAAACCAGTTAATCATACATTTATTCCTTTCACCCCTGCGCGCGTAATAAGCATGACTAAGCAAGAGGATTATTATCATGATCATATTCATTATCATCATAATTACTATTATTTAAAGCTAATAAGTAGATTTGAAGGGATGGTAGTTCTTAAGATCAAGTATAACACCAGCAACCGAGCCACAAGCAGCAGCAAGTGACACGACAAGACACGACAAGCTGAGCACCTGAAGTCCCACCCATCTACCTGTCCATCTTCTGATCTTCTTCTGTGCAATGTACATTTCGACTGGAAAGTAAACAGTCAAAGGCCAGAAGCCAAAAGCTCCCAAAATGCCGACAACGTCGTTGAAGAAAGGCATCAACATAGAGATAACTGTAGTTGAATTTACAAAGACTGTTCTCCAAATTAGTCGGAAGAGATTGAGCTTCAGCTTGAAGCTTAGTAAAGGAATCGTTGCCTCATATTCGTGGGTGATGAACTCATTATTTGGCCATCTTTTTGAAGCCCATTTCTCTATGAAAGCGAAGAGAGGCTGGCAGTAAACCTGTAATAAAGAAAAGTTAATATGGTACATATTAAGTATATTGAAAGCTAAAAAAATCTAAAAATTAGATGATGATATCAATAAATTCTACATGAATGATAAAATTACATTTCATACCTGATAGGCACCAACAAGATGGATGACAATAGCGAGATTTGCAATGTCAAGGAGCCAATAAGGGTTGTAGAATCCAAAGCCGGTGAGGAGGTTACCAGGTGTTTCAACATCTCCAAAGGCTCCATAGCCCATACAACCACATAGCAGGTAGAACAAGGTGGTAATCGCTATGCTCAGTAGCGTAGCTTTCTTCATGGTCTTGTTCTCGGCCGGAGGTGATTTTATTGTATCCTGGTTTCATTAATTATGACGAGTAATCTATATTTTAGGATGACTAAGTGAGTAATATGTTGCATGTTAAGGTTTCGTTTGGGACAGTTTTCTTATTGTTTTTTAAAGCAATTTTTTAATATAAAAATTAAAATTTTTATACTAAAAAACTGTTTTAAGAAGAAATAAAAAAGTCGTCACAAACGAAGTCCAAGTTGATTGGGGAAGAATCGAATGACCTGGATTTCAATGAGGATGATAGAGTATGAGTAGGCAAAGGCAATGTCCCCGAGAGCTTGCAGATTCCTCCACACCTTTTGAGTTGGGGTCACAGTTCCAGCTTTGGTTATTGCTCCTATGCTGATACCTAAGGGACTACCTCGGAAACCTTTATTCTCTGCAAGTTCCATGTCACAATTAAAGTGATTACAATTTATATTTGTATGCGGTTATATCAATGGTAGCTTGTTACAAAGATTTTTATCAACAATATTCATTCACTCCTTATATATCTCATCATAATATATTAGTATAAATTATCAAATTTTTATTTTTAGTATTTCCAATTACCTCTTTAATGCAATTATTACACATTTTTTTATATTTTTTTCTCAATTATATTTTAATATTTTATTTATCGACCAATGCCTGAATTTGGACCTAAGGCTTCATTTGGGATAACTTCTTTGTTGTTTTCTAAAACGACTTTTTAATAAAAGAAACTAAAAAAAGTTTTATAAAATAACAAAGAAGTTTTCCGAATGAAGCCTAAATCTACTCATTCATTTAATGGCTTATCTTAACAATATGATCAAGCTTATTATAGCTACGAAAAGCAAAATGGAAAAGATAATGCTCCTAATCAATTTGGGCCACAAATACTGTGACCTGACATTCAGCACTAATGGTGCATCATGGAGCACTTTCTTTAAAATTTTATTCCTTCAAAAGTGGAGTGATGAACAACTTAATTAACACCAACATGATAGGAAGAGGATGAAGATGATAATGATGACTATGAGTCTATGATCATCATAATAATAAAGATGCGTTTTAGTTAGGTCCAGGACCAGCATCATTTCATGTAAAGCTATGATAGAGACTACTTATGCACATAGCATCTAAAATTTTTTATTTATAAAATTATCTTTTAGGATTAGTGACCTATTGAGAGGTTAAAATTGTAATATTCAATCCAATATGAGACCATTTGGGTAAAAAAATTAATATCTCACATAATACCACTACAGGAAAATAATGTCTTGTTACTTTTTTATTTATAAAATTATCTTTTAGGATTAGTGACCTATTGAGAGGTTAAAATTGTAATATTCAATCCAATATGAGACCATTTGGGTAAAAAAATTAATATCTCACATAATACCACTACAGGAAAATAATGTCTTGTTACCGTCTTGTTACCGGCAGATAACATCTGCCGGTAACAGCTGAAATATCTCGAAAATTTTTATTTTCTGGTACATTCCCGATGAAAACGCATCCAACAGTAATTTGCGCGTATGAAAATATTAACCGGCTTAATTCGGCGGCGTTTCCGGCGTTATTCCGGCAAAAAAAAAATGCTAATACCTCATCTTCTTTAAGCGAATTCCAACATTTAATCCACCAATATTTTCGGCTCAATTGTACGCAGGAGGTACCAGCACAATGTTATACAAGCTAAGTCATCACATTACCTATTACTTCAGATTGAATTTAAATCATTAAATGAGCTATATCTCAAGCTCGAGCTCAATTAAATGGTCCTTCTCTTATGTAATATAGAATATTAATGCAAATTTAAGAAACTATCACAGCTAGATTAATGAAAGTAATAAGAGATTAGGAAAAAAAAGGTTTTTCTTACAGCTTTGCTGCTAACTAAACCATTGAATAAATAACTAAGAAATAGAGAACAAATAAAATGATGTGAGCGAGTATACCTGCAACTTGAGCAATTCCTAAGCTAAGCCCAACAGTGGAGTAAGTGAAGGACATCACTGCTGCAACTATGGAGAGCCACCAGACCTGATCGAAGTCCGGAATCTGAGAGAAAAGTATCTCTGTAATCCCAAATATCATCATATACATGTTGGTTGACATGTGGCATTTATCGCCCTTTCCTTTATTTGCATGTAAACAGTTCGACTTCTTTATCGCCCTGCAAATTCATTAAGCAAGCAACAATATGATCAGATGACGTATAAATGTATATATATATATAAACTCTGAAATTGAGAAACTTACGCCATACTGATAGAAGCTGCAATGGTGTAACCAATGGCGACGCCGAAGAGATTGACATACTGAATGGCTCCACAGATCTTCACCTTTGCTCCTCCTGCAAGCCAACGTACTCTCTAAGACGAGAAATTCTAGTTTTTTTTT
>NW_021319154.1:1543484-1561132 GCF_001605985.2 Dendrobium catenatum | reverse complement strand
ATCGTCATGTACGATAATTTAATTTCGTCTGGACAAAAAACTTACAGAGACAAGCTCGTCCTGTATGATATTTAATTTCGTCGGGACAAAAATTTTACAGAGAGCAAATCGTCATGTACGATAATTTAATTTCGTCTGGACAAAAATCTTATAGAGAACAAATCGTCCCGGATGATATTTAATTTAATCCTGGACGAATAGGACCTAGAAAAAATTTTCAAGCCAGTTCATATTCGTTTCATGTGCTCAATAGGAGATAACTGTCTGATCGTCCCGTACGAACTGATATCGTCCCGTACGATCAGTATAAATTTTATATGATCTCCTTATGTATGTGTGTATATTTTTATTCACTCAAATTACATTCACTCCCTTTCCAATTTATTTCAAAGAAAAGTACAAGATTCAAATTCACAAAGTATCTCATGCTGAATTTGATTTGAAGTCTTCGTAATCTGGAGTTCGATTTTTCTGAAATGTTAGTACACACAAGAGCAAATACAAATCTTCTAAATTGGTAGGAGATAACTACACATTTGAACAATAGTGTTTGGAATCATCAAAACTATACAAGTTGTAAAAATGTAAAGCATGCAAATATCAACTATCATAACAAAAGTGTTGATGTATTCCATTTTCTCTCAAGTGTATTCAATTTAGCTTTAAACCTCATGTTAACACTTTCTAAAGCTGCATTATCAATTCTCAAATTGTGCTCCCTATGCTCAGATTTATCAATGTATGTCTTAAATTCATATTCAAGTGAGGTGTATGATGCTTTCAATGAATCATGCTCAATAACCAACTCAAAGTGCTTTTTATTCAATTCATCACACTCATCAAGTAACGACATGTGATTACTATTAATTGTAGAATGATCTTTAAGAATAATTTCTTGCACTTTTTATAATTTCAAAAACTCCAATTTTAAACTAGCATGAGTTTTCTTAAGTTTTCTATATGATGCATGAATTTTCTCACATATTTCAAGTAGTTGATCATAGGTTGGTTGGCTTACCTCTTCTTGGTCAGACTATTCAAGATGATTATTAGCCATCAAACACAAGTTTGTGGTTTCCTCCTCTTCTTCAGTCTCAGAGGAGTCAGATGCATAATCTGTTTAGAAAGTTTTTTGGTACTGCTTCTTATCCTTCCTATACTTGGGTTTCTCCTCACCATTCTCCTTGCTTGGGTGCTCCTTAAGTGTAGGGAAATCAGGTTTAACATGTCTAGGCTTACTACATTCAAAGAAAACAATATCAAAATAGTTTTTATAATTATTATTATCCTTACCTCTTTTTCACTTCTGATGGTCTTTATGCTTCTTCCTTAGAAAGCTTTTGAATTTCCTAGTGATGAAGACAACATCATCATTTTCAAATTCAGAAGAATCAGTGTCCATGTTGTTGGCCTTTAGTGCCCCAATTTTCTCCTTTTTTTCACCTACATCAAGATTTTTTTGATTCACCCCTTGCTCGTAAGCAATTAGTGATCCAAGTTATCAATCAAATAAGTATTCAAATCTTTAGATTCAGTAATTGCAATTATCTAAGCATCAAAAGAAGAAGACAAGCATCTTAAAATTTTATTAACCCTTTCATAATTAGTTAGCTCTCTTTCTAAAGCATGCAATGAGCTAATAATTTGAGTAAACCTTATATATATTTTACAAATTGATTCAGAATGTTTCATACAAAAAAGTTCATAATAATACAGTACAATAATTAATCGAGATTATTTAACTTCATTGGTTCCCTCATAAGTTACACATAATCTATCTCAAATTTCTTTACCAGTTACACAAGTTGAAACACGGATATAATCTTCATATTTCAAAGCACAAAAAAATAAGTTCAAGCATTTCGCATTAAGTTGTACTAAATCTCTATCATCAAAAGTCCATTCAATAAAAGAAATTTAAGTTTTAATGCCATTAAGTTCACGAGAAGGTGGTGTATAACCTTTTTTAACAAGCATCCAGATACAATAATCAAGCGATTGTAAAACTGTAGACATGTGAGTTTTCCAAAAATCAAAAGGAATATTATCAAATAAAGGTGGATGCGTAATAGAATATCCTTTCATTCTGTTACGATTACCAAAGTTAACCATGAATCAAAATTCAAAAAGTTTTCAAACTTAATTTTATGAATCCCGCTATGATACCACTTGAAAGTGCTCTAATGGCACTAGAAAGTTTGTTAGGGATGTTAAGCCATTATGAACTAGTCCCAAGGCTAACAAAGAAGGGGGTGAATTGGTACTTACAAAATCTTTTGATCAAAACACGATCTCAAAATAAAAACCAAGATTCACCACAAAAATCAAATTGCAGAAAATAAATGCGAAAGTAGTAATAAATAACACATAGATTTATAGTGGTTCGATCAACATGACCAACATCCACTCCCTGGAAGTTCCATCTAAGTATTGCACTAAACTCAGTCTCTCCTTTTTCCCCCACTTTAAGGTGGAGAAGCCTATACAAACCACCTTTGCACCAACCCAGGTGAGGCAGATAACCAAACTCCTTTTGCTTCCTCCTAAATCAAGCAAATAACACAACTCCTTTTGTTTCCTTCTAAACCAGGCAGAGAACCCAACTCCTTTTACTTCCTCCTAAAGCAAGCATAAAACTTTGATCAGATGTTGAAGTTTACCTCTCTAGAACCCCTAAGAAACAAAGGGGGATGACTGGAGAAGATGATAACAGATTCTTTCTTGGAGCAACCTTTGTGAACTCCCTCATAAACTCCCCCTCATAAGATCCTCTCTCTCTCTCTCTCCCTTTCTCTTCCTCTCCTCTTGGCTCTCTTAAGTCAAAGCAGCAGCAAAAGATAAGTTAAAGGGTAAAACAAGAGCTCTTAAATAGAAAAGCTTTAAAATAGCTCTTATTGTATACAAACTAA
This sequence comes from Dendrobium catenatum, assembly GCF_001605985.2. Lineage (NCBI taxonomy): Eukaryota > Viridiplantae > Streptophyta > Magnoliopsida > Asparagales > Orchidaceae > Dendrobium > Dendrobium catenatum. The sequence goes on along the minus strand of NW_021319154.1, from coordinate 1,558,223 downwards.
CTTTATCATCCATGATGATATGGATCATCCTGGCAGATCAGTTTAAATTTTTCTCAATAAACTCGATCAGTTTGGGACAATAAGAAGATTTTTGGTCATAAAATCACGGCTGATATAATATCATCCTGGACGACCAGTACAATTCCTTCAATATCGTCCAAACAATCGCTTTAAAGGATGTTTGGATGATAATAAAATAGCTTGATCGTCCAAGCCGATCTCATGATCATCCTGGATGATTAGTTCAAATCTGAGGTAAATTTTCCTAAACATCACCCTAAATAGAAGCTCGCTAATGTCTATCGTCCAAGATATCATCTCAGATGATCCTATAATTGTCCCAGATAATGTGATTGAGTAATTAAACCTTAATTGATTTCTTTAATTACCAGATTAATTTAGGCATAATTGTACTGCATCGTCCAGGCCGATGTCCTAAAAGATATCCAAAAATAAAGAATACCTAAATAAATTTGGCAGTTGATTCTTTCTGTTTTGAGCCTATCATTCCGGCTGATACGAATATCGTCCAGGATGATGTGCATAATGATTGGTGCCTTAACTAAGATGCCCTAATTTAGGGTTTTTGTTTTTAACAGTTCATCCAGGCCGATTTGTGGATCGTCCAGGATGATTTGATCAAAATAGAAAACTCTAACTAATAGTCAGAAAACTTCCCCCATGTGTGTGTGTGCAAGGTTACATAGCATCAAGAGCCACATCATTTATATTAAACTCAAGAAAGGAAAAATTATAAACTAACTCAAACCTAATCTACCTAATCTTGAGATGGCTTGAGTTGCACTCGATCTTGTGGACCCGAAAAGTTAGTAGGCAAGGCAGTCGTAGAAAATCATGAATGTTTGCTATCATCAAAATTCTAATCCATTAAATAAGATTTGCAACACCTATTCTTTTTACTCTATTTGTTAAACGATAGTTCAATTTTGATGCCATTCATAAGATGAAAAGGTGTAGAATATACTTCTTGAACTAACATTCACATGTGATAATCTATAGATTTTAAAAAAAGGTTGACATGCAAATTTTCTAAAAAATCATATGGTATATTATTAAATAAAGGGGGAGAGGTTATTGAATAAAGTGTTACGATTCTCAAAATGAGATATTGACAATTTTTAAAAGTTTTTTAAAATCTTATTTTTGAAACTCACTCTGATACCACTTAAAAGTTTAAGAAGAATTGTAATCCTAATTGAACTAGCCCGAGGGTCACCAAGAGGGACCGTGAATTCATAAATTTAAAAATAACCTAAGCATGAATACTATTCTTTTTGTAATTTTCTCTATATCTTGAAATAAACCAATTAATCACCTGTCTAGAAGCTTATGATAGTAACAATAATTATAGCACTGGTTATAATAATTGGATCAACTCAATCTAACATTAAGCACAAATTTTTAACCAAGAAGTTGTGAGGAAAATAAATTACAGAAAAGTAAAATGTAGAAAGTAAAAATCAGAAAGAGTATACCATAAAATTTGTAGTGATTCAATAAACTTTTACCTACGTCCATTGCATGGAGTCCATTGCTATGGGTATTGCACTAACAAAAAGTGACTCTCCTTTTGCTCCCACAAAAAGATAAAGAAGCCTTTACAAACTCACTTTCACCAAAGCTGATTTCGTGGAGTGCCAGAAGCTTTGTGACCTCCCCCGATGACGACAGTGAACCTTGAATATTTTTTTTCCTTCGAGAAGAAAAAGAACTCAAAGGTTTTTTGTCTCCTAGAGAAGGTAGTGTACCTCCAATATTATTCTCTCTTTTGGAGAAGTTTAATTACCTCAAGGACTTGACTTAGAAGCCTGTCTCCCTAGAAAGCCTTCAAGGACTCACCAAGGCCATAGGAGGAGCACGAAAGTAGTTATCTTGGAACAAATGTAAGATCCCCTCACACTCCTTCTCCCTCACACTCAACCTTACTTTCTTCTTCCTCTCAAAACCCTTGATCTCTCTCAAATATTCTCTCATAGAGTGCCTTCAATAGTTACATAATACTCCCCTCTTTTCAACGAAATTCTAAAAACTTTCATTAAATATTGGGCTTCAAAAAACCTTAAAACATAAAGTTAGTTGTCACTATTCATACAATACAATTGGATTTCATATAGTACAATCAGTTTAAAAATTAGTCCCATCAAGTACAATTTAAACAGTTATTTAGATAAACTATTCAATTTTTTGAACACATCATATTATATGATATGTTTGCTTTTCAAAATTCATGTAGGGCACTTCTAGGACGATTGGAAATCATCTCTATCAATCATCCTATACTACTATGATTGTATAATACAATTTTTTTGATTTTAAGTATGTCGTCTAGTATGACATGAATATCATACAGTACGCTTAGTTCAAAAATCATGGTTTTGTTTAGTACGATCTTTGGGATGACTAAATTTCTTCTCTACTAATCCTATAGAATGATCAATATTATATAGTATGATCTGGTATCATTAATTAAATCATTATTTGATTGACTAATTATGGGAGTTAATTTAAGTAAGATTTCAAATTTTTGTACAATATAAATTAGATCGTACATTATGATTAGTTCAAAAATTAATTTTTAATTTTCTTTTTGGAAACCCTCGGTAGGGGCTTATGCATTAATATAAAAAAAATTACAAGGTCCTTAAAAGGGACCTCGAGCTCCCTACCCCTCAAACGAGCAATAAAAAAAGGTAAAAAAGTTCCTATGAGCATAGGGTCCCTACTAACCAAAATATAGAAGAACCTAAGTGCATTCTATAATGGGTCAAGCATCCCACACCCAAAAAAAAGAAATTATCATATGCTATTCTTGAAACATGATCTTTCTCCAAAAAATTCCAATATGTAATATGATATCACTTTAAATCCTTTGCACAAATAAGTGAACAACAAGAAGGAAAATACAAGAATAAGAAATAGCATTGTAAACTAAATTTAAAATATGAAGAAGAGATATTCCATAAATATACCACATATGGTCATCATATGAAGAAGAAATGCTGAAAAAAATAACTCCTTTAAGAAACTGTCTGTAACCCAAAACCCATCTCTAATAGTTAATAATAATCAAAATGACAAATGTGAAGAGGTACAAAGGATTAGACTAAAAGGCCCTCTCTAAGTAACAATAATCTAGCAACATCTTGAATAACACCAAGAAAGAATGGACACAAGAATGAATAGTGAACCATACAATGTAACAAAACCCACCCATGACAGCCATAAAGGCCAGCCAAGAATACTAGAAACCCACCAACTATGATGTATCAACCTCTCCCATAACAACACAATCCCACATTGCCAAAAGGTAAACACAAATATTTCTGCAATATGCTAAACAAACAACTAAAAACATCGAGATATCATGCAAGTTATGAAAGCTGCATAAAGAATTTAACTTTTGAATATCATACTTAATTTATCTCGTAGCTAGGTTTTTCAAATCATAACAAATTTATAATACGATCGAGATCATGCAGTATGATTAGTTCATAGAAAATGATTTTTCAATTAGTTGTTAAGCTCATTATTTTTTATAACAAATTTTATAGTATAATTGTAAGTCATACAATACAAAAATTTTAAATCAACCAATTTTCTCACTCCCCTTTTTGTGTGTGTACACAGTCACCCAATTGCAAACACTTTTATGTGGCTAGACTCAAGAAATAGAATATAAGAAAAATTAAAATACAAACACTTTTTACTTCACATTCTATGCAACCCAGTCATAAGCTTCCAATATCTTTGAGTAAAATATATTTCACCTAAAATGTTAGTGCTCACAGATAAAATAAATATCCAAAGTATTCATTGAGAAAAGTAACAATTCATTCAATAATATTTGTCATCATCAAAATCATAGACTAGGGATCTTGGATTGTAAAAATTTATCCAAATAAATTTGCTACCTACATCTACGATGTAATTTATTTCACCTCACATATATTTCTTATTCCAAATAAAGATGATAGCATTACCAAGGAAAGATAAGGACCATATTATTAATAGCGAAAGCCACTAGGTGCTAAATTCACCTATTGTGATAATTTCCCTAATAATTAGTTTATGAATCTACAACATAAGGAAAGTGTTAAGTTCCCTAGTACTATAGGAAACTATAGAGAACATGCCATTATCAATTATAGTGAGTACTCCTTATTTTCATGACATTATTTTGTTGAAAAAGTTAAGTTTTGAAAAGATTAATTTTCTTTGAGAGACTTTAATTTCTAGGATTTTAGATTTGAAATCGAACACATCATTATGAATGATATATCATATCATGAGGAAAAAATATCATTCCCTAATAGGTTCAAATTACAAAACTACATGGTCATCTTGATTATCGTATCCAAACTTAGGGAATAATAACATATGACCCAAAGGGTCAAACTAATGTTTGATCGGGTGTTTGAATATAATAATTTAGATAATGGATCAAAAATTCATAATCAAAGTCATGATAATAGAACTGCATATCTTCCTGGGGAGAGAAAATATTGTATACTATCAATCATTTGAATATGTCGATAATGATCAATAACTTTAATTTTCCCAATGATAATTAATTTAATTTTGAAAAACTTGATTTTGAAAATTTATTTGGGTTCTAAATATCCTACAAGTAAATGCACTCATAGTTAATTTTATTATAAGAAATCAAAAATTACCTATGAAAACTCTTGATTAAAATAATGGTAGAAATTTAAGCTGGAATTTCTCAAGGATTGATATCAAAGGATTGAAGCTAGAATATAAAATATGAATGGATATAAATTAAACAAGTATTTATGGAGGTTAAAGGAGGAGAGGTAGGAGGCATTTTTTAGATTCTAAAATAATTCAAAAATGCCTCAGTCTACCCAATGTGTTTTTGCTTTAAGTTTTGATTGAAAAGAGATTTTGGTTTATGTTGATGATTTTCTAGAAAGTTGGGATTATATTCTAAAAGTTTGGGGACTTAAGATTTGAGGTCTGCCCTAGAACCTAATCTAAATTGGGCACATTATATAAATTAAATTAAGTTAAATTAAAATTCTATATCACAAGTTACACTTAATATTATAACCTAGAGTCTGCAGACTAAAATGTGGTCGGGTACCACTAACAATAACCCATATTCTAATCATATGATTAATGCAAGTAACTTTAAATGGGATATTTCTCTAAGTCTTCACTTCTTCATCCTTTTGTGAGCTCATTGCATTCATCGAGTCTGGATATCCAAATGAATCCCTTAAGGGTATTTTCTTTTCTCTTTGAATTCTCAAAGTATCCTAACCTGAATCTCCAAATGACGAGGAACTCTCCCTAAGGGATGTTACCTTTCTCTTTGGATTTAAAGTTAGATATCAAATATCACAATCAAAACTCAGCTTTCACATTACAGCTAAATTGTAATCAAATTACATATATATTAAATTAAAAATCTTGAACGAAGTACAACTGGCAGGGTTTTCCAAGTCAATTATATTTAAAATAAACGTCTCAATTATTTATATATATTATATTTCTCAAATCATAGCGAATGTTGTCCATACCCTTTTAATTTGAAAAGGGACTTAAAATTTATAGCACCTGTAGAGAATTTCTTATTTTTAAAGCTTTTTATTTTTTCCTCTTTATTTTTATAGCCCTGCATGAGCATGGCCACAGGTAAAATATCATGTTATCATCCAGATCAAACCTAATATAGGATTAATCTAATGCCCATCAAATTCAATTTATAGATTACATAAAATTTAAATAAACAAGCAAATCAAGAAGTTATATCAACCAACATGTAGTGAAAACTCAAAAAACTTGACACACACAAGTAGTAGAAAAGTAACCACCGGCCTAGCCTAAAACTAGAATTAGTTGTCCTAGAAAACCATATAAAGTGTGTGAAGTAGGTTGTGTAGCTTGGATATGTCCTATGTTTGGCAATTAGTTAAAGTTATATATTATTTTAAATAGTTAAAAGGCTTAAGGAGTTTTAGTTTGAATTTAAGTATTAATATCTTAATTAATTTAAAAAAAAAAAATTAGATGTAATTAATTACAACATTTATTTACATGAAGGCTATGAAGTTTATTTCATCCTCCTTGGAAATAAGTTAATAGCCTCGTAGGCTCAGTTTACGAAGTAGTAACTGATATTAATTAATTGATTTAATTGGTTAAGCTTAAAAAGGTTGATAATTTTTAATTAAATTAGACATTTCATTGATTTTGAAGATTAAAATTAATTAATTTTTCCATCAACTAATTTATTGCAATACCACAATGAGCGCAAGGATCCAAGCCTCCTCAAGTCATATAGCCAAACATCCCAATGTAGTCAAGCCTAAAAACCTGGTTGATGTAGTTGAATAAAATATTTTAATGTTGTTAAGTAAATAATATTCAATTAATTATCATATTTTATACAATATTGAATTCATTCATGGGGTTGTTATAGTATGCTTGAGGAACTAAGCCTCCTTAGGACACTTAGCCCCACTACTTAAGTTAGTTCTTCCTAAAAACATTATCTTTGGAGTGCTTGTTGTGTATTAAAGGGTTGGTTGATTGATTTTATTAATCAAGTTAGAGTTTTCTTGATTTTAAGTAAATTATTGAATTTTATGAATTTATTGAATTATTTAATGCATTTAATTAAGGGGTTAAAATTTAACATTTTAAATTAAATTAAATTTTGGAGCATCAAGATTTTCTTAAGTACAAGACCTTAAGATGGGAAATTAGAAACTAAGTTTTTTGGAATAGGATTAATTTATATTAAGTTATGAATTTTCAAAATATTGACTTAAATCTGACTTAAAGTTGACAAAAAAGTTGACTTTAACTTACTTATGGGGTCTTGACATTTTTAATAAATGTTAGATCTTAAATTGAGTTGAATGGCTTTAAGTTTGCTAAATTTTGAGTTTAGTGAAATTTGTTATGATTATTCAAAATTTGACTATATAATTTAATTTTTTAATTAATTTAATTAAAGAACTTTTAATGATTTGAATCCAATATGATTCCAAACATCTTGATATTATTCCCAAACGTTAATATTAACCTAAGGGAGTGTTCACAAGTTTTTGAGAATTTTTTAGAATTTTAATTAATTTTAATAAATTAAATCAATTAAGTATTAATTATCATTTAAAATTAAATTAAACTTGAAATTGAAGTCCAATTAAGGGGCATTTAATTTTCTTAATTAGCAATTTAATTATGGTCAATTTGATATATTATTCAAAATTTTTAGATTTAATTTGTATTTATTATGAACTATTAAAATTTTAGGATTAATTAATGGATTAATATTTAGTTAATTAATAATTGGCTTAATGATTTTTTTAACAGAAACATTTGGACATTTGTCCTAGGGCAGATGATGTCATTAAGTTTAAGTGCTTCAAGTCTTTTCCCTATTAGATGTATATTTTATTTTCTTAAATTTAATAAGATAGGTCTTTAATTTTTTTTCTTAAGTGTCATTAGGTTATTTAGGTTAGAATCAAAGTTCTACTAACCCTTTATACAACCAAAGTTCATAGATCATGTGATTCAAAGAAACCTAGAACTATGAGAGACCTAAAAATAAGTGCATGTGCAATCCTAACGAGAAAGAATAATGATTAAATTAAATAATTAGGACTTTAAGTAGTGAGTACTTATGAAATAATTTCTCACTAATGACTTGCCCATTAATTCTAATCAATGAAGATTATCATTGTTCAAAACTTCAAATCAAAGCTAAATGTATTTAAAAGGATTTAAAATATACATATATTAGAAAAGAATTTTCCAAAATTAAAACATAAACCTTGAATTGTGAAAAGTTTCAAATAATATTCAAAATAATTTTGGAAAATTCTTTTAATATTTAAAATATTTAAAAATAAATTTTCTCAAATTTTGAAAAATATTTGGAATTTTTTAATTAAATAATAATTGAAATATCTAATATTTAATATTTAAAATTATTTAAAATATTTTAAATTAATTTCAATCTTTAACTAAAGTATTTTTAATTTTAATAATTTTGATATGAAAGTGCTTAAAAGGTTTTTGAGAATATATTAAATAGTTGGAGAGGTTTTAAATAGTGTGGATTAGCTCACTAAGGCTAGTTTGACCACTCTAGCACTCTTAGCCATTTGTTTGGCCATTTGACTAGCCAAATTGTCAACTATAGCTTATGTGGAGTCCAAGTAGCAGCTAGATGCTACTTGAATGGAGTCTAAGGATTTTGATATTAAAATATTGGAGTTTGGGAGTATGCTTATGTATAGATGGAAGTTTGACTAAATGTATTCAGTTTAATTATTGAACTTTACTAGAATTTGATTGACCAATGACTTGGACATGTCTAGGCTATATACTAGAGTAAATTTAGTGCTTGATATAGGTTGGATAGCTTAAGTTGATTATGTTTTGACCATAGCTTGTGGGCTGATCAAGTAAAAGTAAAGGTGATTTGACTTGTAAAAGGTGTTGATTGTGCTTGAGCCAAATGAGGGAATGAATTTGAGTACATAAAAGGCTTGATATGGCTTAAATGGGTTGATCTAATGTAAAAAAGATCTTAAAGGCTAATTTGGTCAACCAAGTTAACCTAGGGCCTAGTTTTAGGCTTAACAGGTTTGGTTTAACCAATGGAGTCTATAGGATGTGGTCCCAACGGTTAAAATGGTTATTTAAGTCAAATTAACCATTTGGACCTATAAGGGGCCATTTGGTTAGCCTAGGATGACTTGGTCAATTAGGTTAACCTTTTGTTTGAGATTGGGTCCAATAGCATTATGAGTTCAATGGAAGTGGTACCATACAAAGATGAGTTCATTTGGATTGAAATGGTTGTTCAAACCCTAAAGTGGTATTTTGGTCAAAATAGGTTGACTTGGATAACAAGACTTGACTAGGGTTTGGATTTGAGTCCAATGCACTCCTAATGATGTTTAGGACACTTTAGGGGACTTTTTAGGGTTTGATTTGACTAGGTGATGTTGAAGTTTAATAGAAACTTCAATTTTTCCCATTAGGGGTGTTTTTGTCATTTTGATTACTAGTCAATTGGGGATCAAATTAGGTCCACCAAATGTAGTTGAATATTTAAAATGTCATAATAATGGGTTTGGATAGGATCAAAGGTCTTAGGTAAGGTTCCAAGGTAAAATTCCTCAAGGTGGAAGACAGAGTGGTAAATATTTGATGGTTTTTTAGCCATTAGAAATAGATTTAGTTTTGGATGATAGAGGTCTCATATTAAGATACAACTTGGAGGGTTTATCCTAGGTAAATTCATATTATGCAATTGACAGATCATGAATTGGCGGTCATTTGACTGGGCTTTGAAGAGATTGAAAAATCACTCAAAAAGGCTTTCAAAACATATGCCTTTAACTCTAGATTTTAGTATGGACTCTTGGGTTTAAATTGGGTTTCAATTTTGATTATTTAAATTTGAATTATCCAAATAATTCATAACCAATTAAATGTTTCGTATTTATTATGTAGGATTGAAGCTTGATTGGATGCTGGATGAGGTGTTTATTTAAGTCTGCGTTGAAGACTGGATTAATGACTTGAAGTCTAGATAAGTTTGAAATTTGAATTTATTTAAAGTCTGGATTGATTTGAGAACTGGATTGATTTAAAGCTTAGATAGATTGATTCCTAAATTAAAATCTTGATGATTGACATTTGGTGCCTTGTTACCATCAGATTAATTGTGGAAATCTTAATGGGTCCCTATGACCTCACACAAAGTTGAGATCAACAGACATTGTCCACAAAAATAGTACAAGATTCCCCTCATAGTTCATGAAGTTTCAAACCATAGATGATGGCAGTGAATAACCTTAACAGGTGACTCCCTCTCCCTTTAATGTAATAAGCTCCGTAATAAGTGTAGATAGTGGATCCCTTAGGCCATCAAGTCTTGACAGTAATCGCTATAAAGAATAAGAGTCTATCATAAGCCGTGGTTGGTCATAAGTAACATTGCATAGAAGTAATGAACCTACTAACCACTTATTCGAGAGGGTTAGCTTGCATCACCAAACAAAGGTTCAAATTCTTTATTCTTTATAAAAAGCTCAATAGGCTCAAAGTTAGTATAAAAAAAGTACTTATCATCACTACTTGAGAGGTAATTGAGACAGCCAAATCCAAACTGCGGAGGCGGGCAAGAGAGAGAAGCTCCACAAATTGAGGAAGGTTTTGGAAGGAGATTTTTGGCTGCATTCTTTGTAAATGGAGGTGGGTGGCCGGTCATCCTTGGATGACCAGAACACCACTTCCCTTAGATCTACCGTGCGACCAACTTTGTTGGATACAAAAGGTAGTTTTACATTCAATCGCAGCTTTCCAAGTTTTTTTAACTCACCTCTAGTGATAAGAGAGGGAGGGATGGCTTCTAAGAAAACATCTTTGATGGAGAATGGAAAAGGAAAAGAAGTTTTGGTTGCTTTTAACAGTAAGTCTTGCTCATCTTTGTCGGTTTTGATCCCTAGAGCTAATGATTTGGAGGCTTCCACTTCTGGTGCTACCGATCACAATTTGGATAATTCTAATGTGAGGATTAAAAAACCACACATTAAAATTAATTCTACTAAAATTCTTGAATATAGTAATGATGCTAGTGTGGTTAAACTTGACTTGGAAAATGAAAAATCCAATGTCCATGTTCTAAGAAATTCATTGGTAGTAAAGATCCTTTGCAAAAATTTGCCCTTCTCTAAATATGCCTTCGAATTAAGGATATAATGGGTTAAATTGGAGGATTTCATATTACTTCTCTTGGATTAGATTGGTTTCTTTGCTCCTTTCAATCTCAGGTAGCAATGGAAGAAGTTCTCAATGGAGGTCCTTGGTACGTGGGAGCTTTTTTCATTGGACTTCATAAATGGACTCCCAATTTTTCTCCTCATTCTTTAGATGGGATTTCTTCTCCTATTTGGGTTCGTCTTCCCCACTTGCCATTACACTGCTGGGACAAAATTGACATCACGAGAATTATTTCGAGTATAGGGACTCCATTATTATTGGATGGCAACATGTTTAGATGGGGGAGGAGGGAGTTCGCTAGAGCATGTGTTCGGAATAAATTGAACTCGAAACTCCCTAGTGGTATATGGGTTGAAGGTATCCATGGCATATTTTTTCAGAAATTTGAATTTGAGAATTTATCTTCAATTTGTTTCAAATGTGGAAGAATTGGACATAAAGATGTGGTTTGTCCAAAAGTTCTTCAAAATCTGGATTTAATTGATAAGGAAGTTCACAAAGAAAATTTATTAGTTGAAGATAGATCTTACGGGCCCTGGATGCACGTCAAATTCAAAACTAATAGGAAGACTAAAAGTATCAAGAAGGATTCTCATTCAAATCTTGGAGCAGATTTTCAACCAGTTCGCCGGAATTCAGTGCAATGTCCCTTGAATTAAAACGGAGATAAATCTACTGAATTCAAGGGAGAAGATGAAGTTGCAGTTAGCTTAAACTCAAATTTATTGGTTGAGCCAGTTATTGCTCATAATACAAATTGTGTACTCAACCAATCAATGGTCATTGATTCTACCGAAGTTCAACACAAATTGGCTAAAATTTCGGAAATTCAAAATTCAGAATTTGAATTTCCACAAAACATGAAGGCAAATAAAATAGCTGAGGAGCTGCAGCCGGATATTACTCCAACAAATCTAGATGAACAAATTGATGTTAGCCAAAAAGGTAAAGCTGGAAATTTAGAAATTCAAACCCCTAAATTGATGGAGGCGGTTAAGGAGAAGCTTCAAAAGGAGGATATTTCAGTTTTAACTCCTTCTAATGCTGCAGACAATTCAGATTTATTTGCTAATAATGATACAATAAGAGATGGCCTTTCTAATACCATCTCTCCTTCATCCACTATCAGTTTGAAGTTTAAAAAAACTGTTTTGATGAAAAATAAATAAGGTTCTTCATTGGAGCTAGTTTCTTCAGGCTCCAAACACAAGCTTTTCAAAGAACTTAAAGAGCTAGGACCGGTGAAAGATCAAAGTAGAAGGAGGATTACCAATCAAAGGATGAAAAATGATTTGAAATGTTCTTCTCAAACATTTCAAGGTTTATGAGACCCGAACATTTCAGTTCAACCTATAAAGCCTAGAGAGATATTAAGTTGGAAATTCTTATGAAAGAATTTTCCTTTTTTATTATGTGGTATTGTAGAATGCATATTTGGAAAAGGCATCTAAATCACCTACTATTGTTTTTCATAGGAGTTTTTAGATGGTCTTGTCTTTTTTATAATTTTATTTTGATTAGTTTTTTTCTTCTTTAGGCATTTTTGTTGCTTATGGGATAATTACAGAATCCTATTCTTTAACTGGATGGGAACTCTGGGATACTCCTCGGGTTGTTTCAAATTATTGGTATCCCCTGCATCTCAACGGTTTCAAAATAGGAAACAGTGTGTTCCATTTCAAATTAATAGGTTTAGTAATAACAAAATTGCTTTCAATAAGGACCCTTTTTTTTTCTTGATCAAGGATCTTTTAGTTTTTTATTTCCTAGTTTGTATTAGGTTCTTATCTCCTTTATTTCAATGTAACTTTTCATTTTCTCAAAAAAAAAAAAAAAAGTATGAGAAGCTATGAAAAATAATTGTGTAACAAAATTATCTCCTTAGGTCTATGCAAACATTAAACGAAAAGTATAGCAAAGTTATAAAATAAGGGGTTATGCAACTCATTTATTAGTCACACTCATGCCTTCACTATATTTTTAACTATCACTATCAAGAATTTATTTGAAGTAACAAGAAGGATCCTTTAATTTGGAATGGGTCTTGCCTCTGGCTACAAGTCTCCAAATGTAATTAGTGACCTAGACAAAGTAAAAATTACCCAAAAAATGATCAAAGTCACTACTATGAAAAATGCATAGGACCTCGTTAAGCTTCCAATTCAACTCATCAATTGTTGCTTCAACCAATTTATTGGCCCTTAAAACAGCAGCAAAACTAGTAGTAGCCACCTAGGCCCATTCCTTGGCCCTTATGACTAACATCACAACACCCTTTATAGAGTTAAATTAAACTTAACGCTTAATCTTCAATAAAAAAATCTCCTCCTCCATCAGGCTCAGCTTTTCACCATATCCAAATGTCATTTTATTACTTCATCAAGGTTAACCTACATGAACTTCTTCATAACACTTACATTCATCTCAACTGATCAATTAAGATCATACTTGCTAGGAAGAAAGACCTTCTAATAATAAACATCCAAGTGGTTCAAGGATGATTAAAGAATCCTTTGAGAATTTATCTTTGATACATACTTTTCTAGTGCGGGATTAAAAAGAAGCTTGTATTTCATGATCATGATCCTCACTCTCACTACACCTCTTGATAGAGGGCAAAACCTCAAAATCATTTTGTGGTGTATAGCCCATGGACACCTCTAAGGCTTTAGTACACATAATAGGCTCTTTCCAATTACTCAAGGCAACACTTTTTCACTTTTATCCATTAGCTCAGTAGGAACTTCCTCCCGACTAAAAGAGTATGTAATCTCTTTTCCCCTCATAAGTAGAGGAGTATAGCTTTATGCCTAGGCACCCACACTCTCATTTTCATCAGCACCATGGAATTCACCACTATATTATCAATCTTTTGCTTATACAAGCATACTTCCAGATAAATATCAGAAATGACCAAAGATGGCTTGTTCTTCAAACCTTTTTTTCCATTCTAGCCATCTTTAGAGTCATATGGTTCACAGGAAAACCACAACCCATAACTTTCCATAAAAAAACATACATAGAATTAGAACAGGTCAATGAATTTATCTTATAAAGATATATGAGTCACTTACCATATAAAGTCCTACAAATATTTTGATAGGTAACATGCTGTTAAAAATAAATAGTTCATTCTTGACAAGTGTCAGAAGCACCTCATATTTAGAACATATCATGCAAGGACATATAAGTTTAATTTGTGTGTTATACAACTTGAACTACAATAGCACACCAAGTGGAAGGGGCCTGAATTGGTGTTTAAAAAAACAAATCTTTTTAAAAAATCCTTTTTAAAAAACTTAACTAAAAATTGAAATCTAATAAGAAAAATTAAATACTATATTTTTTATTTTTATAACATAGAAAAATAAAAATGAAAATAATTATTTTTTTTGTTTTCTAACAAACAATAGAATTCAAATGAATCTCAACATTCTCAAATTGGATTTGTAGAAAAATAAACTTGCATGAAAGTAAAATTAAAAGAAATTAAATTAAGGTAAAAATAAAAATAAATACACCAGAGAGTTGTAGTGGTTTGGTCAAAATATGACGTAACTCCACTCATCGGAATCCTCCACCATGAGATTTGTACTAAACCATTAATGACTCTCCTTTTGTTCTTATAACAAGGTGGAGAAGCACTTACAAAATCTTTTTCACCAACCAGTTAGATTGAGTAGCTGAGTCCCTTTCACCAATAATGTGGTGGAGTAGCTTAATCCTTTTTATGAATGATGTGGTGAAGTAGTCGGTGACTCTTTCGATCCCAGAGGTTCTTCCCATAGTTTCCCTTATGTAAAACTTTGAGTCATAGAGGAAGAAGGTGTATGATGGATAAACAAAACATGTAAAGATTCCCTTTATCTCACACTCCCTTCATTCTAAAAGGATTCTCTCTCTCTCTCTCTCTCTCTCTCTCTCTCTCTCTCTCTCTCCCTCTTT
>NW_021319154.1:1525954-1543188 GCF_001605985.2 Dendrobium catenatum | reverse complement strand
TATATATATATAAGGATATAGCAACCCCTGCTTTAATCCATATAAGGACTTTTTTAATTTGAAAGCATGATTTGAAAATTGGGAACTCTCAAAACCTAGGGGTTGCTCGACAAACACATCCTTATTTATTACCCAATTTAAAAAGGCACTCTTAACATCCATTTGAAAAAGCTTAAATCCCTTATAACATGCAAAGGCTAGTAGCACTCTAATGGCTTCTAACCTAGCTACAGGGGTAAAGTTCTCCTTAAAATCAATCCCTTCTATTTGATTGTACCCCTTAGCCATTAATCTTGCCTTATTCCTAACCACCACACTAGAATCATTCATTTTATTTTTAAAAACCCATTTGGTTCCAACTATACTTTTTCTCTTTGGTCTTTCTACAAACTCCCAAACATCATTCCTAAAAAATTAGTTTAATTCCTCTTACATGGCTAAGATCCAAAACTCATTAGAAAGGGCTTGATTGATGTTGGTGGGTTTAGTCATTGAAATAAAAGAAGAGTGGTTCACTTCCTTCCTAAGTCCACGCCTAATCCTAACACCATCAGAAGGGTCTCTTAAGATCAATTCTTTAGGATAGCTCAAAGAATATCTCCAATCTCTAGTCAAGGTGTGTGTAGGTTCAACCCTTTCCTCGAGATCTATATTTCTACTTCATGGGTAATCTCACTTTCTCCTTTAGTGTTTTGGGGCTCTACCCTCTTCTCCAAATTTTTAACTCCAGTGGTATTCTCTCCAACTTCATCTTCCTCCTCAGCTCTAGACTTCTTAGGATCATATTCATCAAACACTACATGAGTAGTCTTCTCCACCACTAAAGTACTCTTATTAAATACCCTAAAGGATTTCCCCACACTTGAATATCCTAAGAACACGCCTTCATCAGATTTTGGGTCAAATTTCACTAAGTGTGACTTTTCATTATTATCAATGAAAACCTTACAACCAAAGACATACATGTGGGAAAGATTGGGTGTCCTACCCTTAAGGATCTCATAGCGTATCTTATCAAGTTTGGCTCTAACATTCACCCTATACAATATATAACAAGCTGTGTTTACCGCTTCAGCTCAAAAGTATTTTAGAAGTGAATACTCAATAAGCATGGATCTAGCGGCTTTAACTAAGGTCTGGTTCTTCCTTTTAGCTACCCCATTCTACTGAGGGGTCCTAGGAGCTGAGAAGTTATTACTTATCCCCTTATCCTCATAGAAGTCTCTAAATTTCTCGTTTTCAAACTCTTCCCCATGATCACTATGGATGGTCAAAATCTCGCAACATAGCTTTTTTGAATCCAAGTGAAGAAGGGTCTAAACTCATCAAAAGACTCATTCTTATGTGATAGAAATCTAATCCAAGTAAACCTTGAGTAGTCATCGACAATCACAAATCCATAGAATTTCCCTCTTAAGCTGATAGTGCTAATGGGTCCAAACAAATCCATGTGAATGACTTCTAAAGGTCTTGAGGTACTAATGTCCTTAATGGAGTGAAAAGAGGAATGTACTTGCTTCCCTAATTGGCAGGCATCACAAAGGTGGTCTTTAGAGAACTTAAGCTTTGGGACACCTCTAACTAGGTCTTTTTGGGTTACTCTTATAAGGGTTTTCATACAAGTATGACATAACCTCCTGTGCCACAACCATAAATCATCAATAATAGTTTTTAAGTAAAATAAAGTAGCACATTCAATATTATTTAATTCAAGCATGTAAACATTATTGGTCCACTTTTTTTTTTCAAAATAGTGTTGTTATTTAAGATTATAATGCAAGTATTTGCCAAGAATTTTATGATGAAGCCCTTATAGCAAAGCTGACTGATGCTGAGCAAGTTGTGTTTCAGTCTATCTACAAGAAAAATATTTTCAATCAAAAAGTTTTTGGAGTTTCCAATTATACATGCGCCCACTAATTTCCTGGTGGGGTTGTCTCCAATAGTAAACTTACCTCTTGTCCTGCTCTCGAGCAAAATGAATTGATTGGAATCTCCATTCATGTGTCGTGAGCATCTTCTGTCCAAGTACCACATGCTTTCATGAGGACTTTTGTGAGAGCAAGCCTGCAAAATCATTAAATATTAGATTTAGGAACCCAAACATGTTTAGGTCCTATCTTATGGAAAGTGTAATGCAATGAATATGTGTTATGATATGAATCATGCAATTTGGGTCTCTACAACCAATGTGTACTATAGTGAATGGTATAAGTGTGTGCAATGTGTCCTAATATGCCATATGAAAAACATCTAACACCAAGAAAAAGATGTACTAATCTACTCACGTGATGATGCTTCTGTTTAAAGTTATGTGATGCATGCAATGATGATTTGTTATTTTCAAAAGCTTTGAGATTTATTAATTTCTAAAACTCCTTTTCTAACTCAGCATATGTGACTTTATGGAATCATGTGCATAAGATAATTCAAAATCTTTAATGCATCAAACTCATCAAGTAATGATATGTAATTGCTATCAATTGTAGAATGATATTTTCAAGAAAAATTTCATGCTCTTTTTGCAAATTTAAAAATTCTAATTTCAAGCTAGTATGTGTTTTCTTATGTTTCCTATATGATACATTAATTGGTTCTGAAACTTCAAGTAGTTGCTCGTAGGTTAGTTCACATACCTCTTATTGGTCACTTTGGCCAAGATGTTCGTCTACCATCAAGCACAAGTTTGTAGTCTCCTCTTCAGCTTTAGTCTCAGAGGAGTTAGATGCAGAATTTGCCAAGAATGCCTTTTAGAACTTCTTCTTGTCCTTTTTAAAATTGGTTTTCTCCTCACACATCTCCTTGCTAGGATGAGTTTTAAGTGTAGGGAAATCATATTTAACATGTCCTGGCTTCCTGCATTCAAAATAAATAGTATCATTAGAACTCTTAAAATTTTTTTTGCCCTTACCTTTATTCCACTTATGATGGTTCTTATGATTCTTTTTAGAAAGCTTTTGAATTGCCTAATGATTAAGGCAACATCATCACTTTTAGACCTAGAAGAATCAGTATCCGTGTTATTGGCCTTTTGTGCCACAGTTTTCTCATTCTTTTTGTCACCTACATCAAGATATATTTTATTTTCCACTTGCTCATAAGCAATGAGTGATCCAAGTAAGTTATCTATCAAATAAGTATTCAAATATTTAAATTTAGTAATTGCAGTAATCTTAGCATTAAAAGAGGAAGGCAAACATCTTAAAATTTTATTCATTTTTTCAAAGTTATTGAGTTTTCGTTTTAAGGCATGCAAAGAGGTAACAATTTGAGTAAACCTTGTATATATTTTAGAAATTGATTCAGAAGGTTTCATACAAAAAAGTTTGTAATCATGCAATAAAATATTTAATCGAGATTGCTTAACTTCATTTGTCCATTAATAAGTAATACACAATTTATCCCAAATCTCTTAACCAGTACCACAAGTTGAAATATGCATGTAGTCTTCAGATTTTAAAGCACAGAAAAAATAGTTCAAACATTTTGCATTAAGTTGTGCTAAATCCTTATCATCAAAAGTCAATTCAGTAAAAGAAAGCTCAGTTGTAATGCCATTAATTTCACATGAAGGAGGTGAATATCCTTCTTTAACAAGCATCCACATGCGATAGTCAGTTGATTATAAAAATGTAAACTTACAAATTTTCCAAAAAGCAAAAGAAATATTATCAAACAAAGGTGGTCGGGTAATAGAATACCCTTCCGTAGTATTATGATTACCAGAGTTAGCCATGGATCGAAATTCAAAAGTTTTCAAAAACTTATTTTTTTTAATCCCACTCTAATACCACTTGAAAGTTTGTTTAGGATGTTAAGCCCTTATGAACTAGCCCAATCTTACCAAGAGGGGGTGAATTGGATTTTTTAATAAAAATCTTTCATGATCAAAACAAAACTTAAGCCAACCAAAATTCACCACAAAGAAATTTAATGTGTGGAATTTAAATGGAGAAAAAGCAGAAGAAATGAACACAGAAATTTATAATCGTTTGGCCAACTCGACCTATGTCGACTCCTTAGAGGAACCCTCTTAGTATTGCACTAAACTTAATGACTCTCCTTTTGATCCTACAGCAAGGAAGAGATTCCTGTATAAAACATCCTTTCTGCCGACACTCGTGAGATAGAGAACCCAACTCCTTTTGCTTCCTCCTGAAGTAGGCAGAGAACCTTGATCGATTATTGAAGTGGGCCTCTCTCAAACCTCCAAGAACAAGGGATGATGATCAAATAATATTACTTGGATCCTTGCTTGGAGTAACCTTTGTGAAACCCCTCACAAACTCCCCCTCATAAGATCCTCTCTCCCTCCCTCTCCTATAGGTTCTCTCAGGTCAAGAGAGCATTAAAAGATTATTTCTTGGGTAGAGTAATTGGTATTAAATAAAAGAGCTTTTAAATAGCTCTTTATTTAAACAAACCAACTTTATCATCCAGGATGATATGGAGATTGCCTTGGATGATCAACATAAATTTAGCTCAATCAGCACAGATGGTTTGGGACAATTAGAAGTTTTTTGTTCATATCATCCAGGACAATAATATATAAGCCTGTATGATTAATATAAATTGAAGAGTATCATCCAGACAATCGCACTGAATGGGTGTCTGGATGATGGAAAAATACCTTGATCGATTATGCCGATCCCACAATCGTCCAAGCTTATTAGTTCAAATCCATGTAAATCATCCAAAACATCACCCTGAATAGAAGATGTTCGATGCTTGATCATCTAGTAGCAACCAAGGTTTTTGAACTAATCATCCTGGCTGATATTGCAATCGTCAAAGATGATATGATTGAATCAATCAAATTTTAATTGCTTTCCTTAATGACCAAATTAATTTAGACATAATTATGTTGCATTATCCAAGACAATGTACTGGATGATGTCTAAAAAATAAATACTACCTAAATAGATTTGGAGGCTGATTCTTTTTTATTTGAGCTTGTCATCCTGGTCGATACAAAGATCGTCCAGGATGATGTACTTAATGACGGCTTCCTTAACTAGGATGCCCTAATTAGGGTTTCTATAGCTGATCATCCACGCTGATATTTGGATCATCTTGGATGATGTGAACAAATATAAATACTCTAAATTAGACAGAAAAAATTCTCCCAAGTGTGTGTGTGCAAGGTTACTTAGCATCAGGAACAACATCGTTTATAATAGACTCAAGAAATGGAAAAGTTTTACAAACTGACTCAGAGCTAGTCTACCCTAATCTTGAGCTTGTTCAAATTATAATTTGATCATGTGGACCTGAAATGTTAGTAGTTAAGGTAGTCGTAGAGAAACATAAGTATTTGCTATCATCAAAATCATATTTCCTACAAACAGCTTTGTAAAATATCCCACTACGTGGGTTTAGCTACATGAATCTATTTTCTCCATTGTGTCTTATTAAGAGTCAAATTATTATTTAAATCTAATAAAGAAAGGTCATTTCTAATATTTTTTACCATGTCTTTTTAGGTCTACCTCTACCTTTCATAATATATGCCAAATCTAACACATCTACTCTCCTAATAGGAAGTCTGACCTTTTAAATGACCAAACCATCTAAGGAAACTCTCTCTAATCCTATCTGTCACTAGAACTTCTCCAACCATTTCCCTAATATGCTTGTTTCATAAGGGGTCTCTAAGAGTAAGTCCACTCATTTACTTGAGCATCTTCATCTCAACAACACTTTACTTAATATTATGCTTCTGTTTTAATAGCCAACAATCTATGTTATAAAGCATTGAAGGTCTCAACACCATCTTATAAAATTTTCCCTTAAGATTTAAGGGTACTTTTCTATCACACAACATACCCAAAGCATTCCTCCACTTCAACCATCCAACTTGAATTCTATTAATAATATCCCTATCTATTTTATCATCACTCTGAATAATAGACCAAATATTTATAAAATGATTACACTTATTAATGACTTCCTCGCTTAAGGTCGCAAACCCTCAAATAGATATGTTACTACTAAAATGTCACTCTATGTATTCAATTTTAGATATACTCAAATGAAAACCTTTAGGGTAAAAGTCATAAACCATGTATTCAATTTCTTTTTTATTTTTAGATAAACAAAGGATAATCTCAATATTCCCACCTCAGATTCTCAAAAAAAGTAAATGTGAAAGAAATAAAAATGTGGAAAATAAGTGTGCAGAAATAAAGAATGAAAACACCATATTTTATAGTGGTTTAGTCAAATAAAGACCTACGTCCACACCAAGGACTTCTCTTTGGGTATTTCACTAAACTCTTAGTGTATCTCTTTTAGCCCACATAGCTTGGCATAGAATCCCTTATAACAATCACTTCCACAAACTTGGTGTGGTAGAGTACAAGAATCCTTTTCATGTATCTAGTAAGGTAGAGAATCTTGGAATCCTTTTTCACACTCCTAGTGATGGTAGAGAACCTTGGAATCCTTTTTCACTCCTATAATGAAGGCAGAGAACCCGTTAATCTTCACCCTTGAAACTTTTCTCTTTTGTGGAACCCCAAGAGATCAACAAGAACACTATAGGGATTAAAGTGTAAGCTTGCTTGGAGAAACCATGTTGAATCACCTCACACTACTTCTCTTTCTATCAAAACCTTGCCTTCTTCTTCTCCAATTACCTAAACCTCACAAAGCTTTCATTCATAATTCCTTCAACAGCTAAGAACATCTTACTAAAGTCTTAAGAGAATTTTTAAATTAGGCTTCAAAAAACACTAAAAATTCAATTCTATTGCATCTGATCATAAAGTATGATTAGTTCATTTTATCTTGTTAGTTTTGTTTGATGAATAAATGCCTATATGATTAGTTTAATTTGTTTAAACTAATCATCTAGTGAAATATCTATAATCGTTCAGTATAATTAGTTCAATAAAACAGGATTTTTATGTAGTTCAATCAAATAGAATTGTTTATTTTGTACAATTTCTTCCACATTGAGGCCTCCATCCAAAAAGTAGATCATGCTCTCTCTTAAGTAGCTATCTTGGAACATGAATGTAAAAAGATTGGAAAGATCCATTTTACCAAATTTATGAGAGACTCATAACTAGGAAATAAAATGAAAGGATCTACTTTTCTTGAAGTATGTATTAATAGAGAAACCTAATGATGGGACCAAGCGATCTCTAGAGATAAATAAACTTTGAGTCTATAAAATATTTAAGGCTATCAATTTGCATTTACTCCCACTTTTTCTCTAGTTTATGATTCATTTATCTGATATTTTTGACATTCGATAGTTAAATGGTGAAATAAATTGAGGAACTAAATGTACACCAGTCATTTCCCATGTAGGTGCCCCATCACAAGTATGTTATCGAATATTTTAATTGCATGGAAGGATAACCCTATCTTCTTTTATGATACTCCATTCAAAAAGATTGCTCAAGAGTTATGAAGGAACTTACCACTCACCTTCAACCACATCATCCGAGAAGTCACCCACCTCAAGGAAATCACAAAGTTACTCTCTCAGTTAGATAAGTCTTTATTCATTAAAGCCAAAATAAAATCTTCCTTGTAAGACCTATCAAAAAATAAGTTAATGGTATACATCTTTTCCACAATAATTAGACTATCATTAAGCTCGATGATCAATGTTTAGTTATTTCTCACCCGTCTCACTCTGATAGGGCAACATCAGATCTTTTGCCTACCCAATACCAACTAAATCTCCATTTTCCAACAAGCTTACCTTACCAACATTCTTTTTCATAAGATTACCACACCACTCGAGACAACCAACTAAGTTATGCTAAAAAGTTAAATTAAAACACATATATTATATACATTTTCTATAATAACTCTCTAAACTCTATAACTAAGGGAAGGGTGGTGTAAGAATTGTGGGGATATAGAAAGAAGAAAGATGAGAGACTATAAATAAAAAACTAGAAGAGGGATACATAGAGAGATAGTTCCAATCTTTCCTATTTTTGGAATACTATAGAAGATCCAACATCCAAAATATTTAAGATTAAAAAATAAATAATCATATTTAAGTCTACAATATATAGGCATAGAAACCAAGGTTTGTTTGTGGAGCTTATGTTGCAACTCGTGCTTATGAGTTTATGTTCTTAATGATAACAAATATTGTGACACTGTTTCTGTTGTCTACCTGTATTTGCAATATATTTTTATTTATGTGTATATTAACATTTCAGGATTACAGTGCATCTTTCAAGCCTTAAGATTTTGTAGAACAATTTTTATTTGTTATCATTGATATATTTTTTAGTCATATCCTGTAAAGGTGTATGCTTTCTTATAACCTTGCTCTCTATTTTCTATATACTTTTTGGAGTTTTTTATTTTTGATCACATCGTTCAGGATGATCCAATAATCGGTTGAGATGATCAGTTGAAAATAGAAACCCTAATTAGAGCATCCTGGTTAAGGCAGTCGCAATTAAGTGCATCATCCTGGATGATATTAGTATCGACCAGGAACAATTCAAAAAGAATCTACCGCCAGTTCTATTTAGGTGTTGACCTCATTTTTGTATGAGGTTACTAGGACCCACCTGGGTTTTATTTTGGTGACCTAATGATCGATAAGTTCTTACTTGTCGATCATATGGGTCCCAAACATATCCCATTCAACTCTTAATCAAAGTTCCAATTAACTTTCAATCATCCAATTTTTGATCTACATTTTGATTAATTAACCTTTCAATCATCATCGCCTACAATACGACTTGTGATCGACCTCATTGCTCTTCTTTGAAATCAATATTGAACTGTATATACATATTAATTAAGATCGATTTGAGTGCACACATTACATTTGGGGATATCTAGTTCGATTTGAGTCAATTTGAGTCCTATGACGCCGTCGTCAATTGTGAAGTTGAGTTAATTTATTATTATTTTGAGTTGAGCGAAATCTAGATTAATCAAAACCCTTTGAATTTTCTTCAAACAAATTTAATCAAACGCATTCGAGATAATTTGAATTAATTTTGATGGAAGTTTATTTTCTATGGCTTCGATTGAGTTGGTTTTAACATGTCTTGGCCTAATCTATATCTAATTGATATTATTTATCTCTAAACAAACTTTGAATAATTGATTTAAAATACAAATTTATCAAAAACTTCATTGTTTTATCTATTCTTTTAATTCCAATTCTCCTCAAAGTTTTAGATAAATTTCAGCCCTTGATTTATTTAAAAAAAAATTAATTAAGCATTTGATAGCAGCCATATGATCAACTTTTAAAGGGGATGATGGTCTCTTGATTTGGATATAGCATTAGGGCAAGCCGAGACTCCCATATAGCACACGATCGCCCCATTCTACACAAGCAGCCGCCGAGACTTCCTTTTACATTTTCGGAGATGCTAGGGCCGGCCAAGCTCTCACACACACGATCCCTCTCCCATTCCAACGATTTCCTCTCTTTAACACATTCTTGGAGCTGCTAGGGCTGGCTAAGCAGCTTCTCCTTCATGCTCCCCATCCGTCCAAGGTAGAGGAAGAAGAAGAAAGTCTGCTCAAAAGGTTCCAGCCATCACTCTCCTTGTACAGCCAGTTTCGGCCAGCCTCCTCTACAGCAGATTTTGGCCAACAATAAGAGGCAGATTTGTTGTAGATCTTTGGCCAAGTGGGGAGATGAAGAAAAACTGCTTGGTTGTTTGGAGTAGAAAATGGTAAAAAAAAAAAGGGGCTGCCCTCAACACATAACTCCAAGCCCTAGCCGTCTAGCTCTCATTCCACGACTCCAGCCCTTTGCTGGTCCAGCCGATTCCGCCTCCAGCCGCTCCTTTATCCTCTCAAGCTAAATTTCTCCTTGCACTTGCTGAAGCCGGCCAAGCAAGCTATAACAAATTTCGGTTAAGCTGGAGATGGCATTTATTGGCTAGGGGAAATATGAGAAGCTGAGCTGCTCGAGTAAGAGATTGTGGAGTTCAATCAGCTAGAAAACCCATAACACCTTGCTTCCACCCCATCTGTTCCTCTCTGGGAAGCGTCTGCTTCTTATGCAGCAGCAGCGGATCTTCTACAGCACTAGCCACTTCATGAGTATCAGCAACGTTTCCACTTCAACTCTCATCAAACCTTGGCTTTGGTTCTACTTCAGTTGCTTCAAAAGAGAAGAAAACATAATGTTGAAAGAGATACCAGAATATATAGATACAAGAGGAAGCTTATATTACTCAATACAAGGTAAATTACTAAACTACCTGGTCAAAATAGATGCTCCCAGAATGTTGTTACAGATCTCCATTTATTTATTTTTAGTTAGCATAATTGCATATCATTATGACGGTATACTACTGTATAAAACCTGATATGTGTTCAACGTATAAATTATGCTATCATATACTGTTAGGAATAAATCTTATTTATCATATGGAAACAATAGCCACTGAATGTAAATTTCCCCATTCTAAATCTTTGCTAGTTAAATTTATCTGTAATATTTTAGATTTGGAATTCGTCTCTAGCATTGTGAGAGATATGGATAACATTACTTTCTCAGGGAAGTGATATGGTTTGCCCCATTTAAGATTTCTTTTGAATAACATGATTACGCTTCTATAAGCCTATTACACATTTATGTACAAAGTTTGATTTCATTTGATTTAAACACCTTAAGATGATGTATTGTGTATTTTTCTTTTAGAGCAAGACTTCAGTTTGCCATTAGTTGCACACGCAACGAACCCTCATTGATATCACTCCTAGAAATTCTAACAAAATTTCTGCCGTTATTTTAATCGAGAGTTTTCGTAGGAGACCTTGTTTTCTTACGATGTAATTAACTACGAGGGCTTGCGCTCGTAGGAGATTTAGAACCACACACGCACCTGATTTTAAAAATTGATTTTTCAAAACTCAATTGGATTTCTTTGGGAAAACTTAAAATATTGGTGATCATTGTTATCATATTCAAAGAATTATCATCGAATGATATTTTCCCCCTTCGGGGAGATACATCTTTCTTTGATAAGGCTTTGGATGTGAACCTAACGATCACACTTCTTGATTATTGTAGCTGGATATTCAGTTGAACCTCATTTTAACCCTTCGGGGCCATATGAAGTTCTCTTTAGCATCCGGTCATAATATTCAAGATGAATTTCATAATTCTAAATCTGAATACCGTTATGAAATTTTATTTTCACCTCTCGAGATGATATACTTTTTCTAACGAGACAATTCAATTTTAGAATTCAATTTTAAGTCCTAAAGAAAACTAATATTTTTAAAATATGTTTTCAAAATTCCACCAACATTAGGTATCTTTTCTTTTTTGGCATCGTGCATGACATCATCCTGGATAAAGTAATGCAATTATACCTAAATTAATCTGGTAAATAAGAAAAGCTATTAAGGTTTAATTGCTCGATCATATCATCCTGGAAAATCACAAGATCGACCGAGACGATTAGTTCACAAACCTTAGTTCTTCTTGGACGATCAAACATCAATTTGCTTCAATTCAAGAAGATGCTCTGTATGATATGAACCTTTTTTGTACTAATCAGCTCAGATAATCATGAGATCATCCTGGACAATTAGCTCACTTTTCATCATCCAAACATACAATCAAGGCGATACTCTGGCCGATGCTTTATGATTTGAACTAATCGTACAGGATGATAGGAATATCATCCTGGATGATAATATCAGTTTGTTACAATTAAAAGAAAATTTGGAGCTCTTCTATTTAACCTTTGTCAAAGACTTTGAAAGTGTCTTTGGCAGCCACTAAAGCTTCGTTCTTCTAGAGAAAACTTAAAGAGAGAACTTGAAAGGGAGAGAGGAAAGGGTGGAGTTTGAGAGAGGGAGAAGATCCTTGGAGGGGATTTCAAGGGAGTGTGGAGGGGAGACTACATGGTTGCTCCGGCAAGCTTGCACATTAGTGCCATCATATTCAAGGTTCATCTTGAGTGAAGTTTTGGGAAGAAAAAGATTTCCTTGTTGTCAAAGGGCCTGGCTACTCTACCACACCTAGGAAGGTAGAAGTGATTTTGTAAGGGCTTCTCTACCTAGTTATGGGGGCTAAAAGAGAGACACTGTGTTTTGTGCAATACTCAGAGGGTGTTTGTGAGGAGTGAATATAGGTCAAGGTTTGACCAAACCACTATAAATCTTGTGTGTTCTTCTAATTATTTTTTTACATTTAATTTCCGCACTTAGTTTCTTTTTTGGTGATTATTGGTTTGGAATCTTTTTGTGTTTTGCTTTGATTAAAGAATTCTTTAAAATACCATTTCACCCCCTCTTGGTTAGCCTTGGGCTAGTTTATAAGGGCCTAACATCCTTGTCAAACTTTCAAGTGGTATTAGAGTGCGTTTCATAAAATTAAGTTTTAAAATTTTTTAATTTTTATCAATGCCTAATTTTTGTAATCGTAATAATATGGAAGGATATTCTATTACCTGACCACCTTTGTTTGAAAATATTACTTTTAATTTTCAAAAAATTCGTGTCTACTTTCTTGCAAGCAACTAATTATCGAATGTGGCAAATGATTTCAACTAGTTATTTTTAACCGTCACGTGTTATAGATAGAATCAAAACTGATATTCCTTTAATAAATATAATAGGGAGGAATAAATTAATGCATAATTGAATGCTAAATTGTTAAACTATATTTTTATGCTTTTAATTTTGATGATTGTATGTTTGTTTCCACATGCTCCACTAGCAAGGAAATTTGAAAACAATTACACACTATATATGAAGGTACAAGTGAAATCAAGCAATCTAGATTGAATACTTTAATGGATGATTATGAACTATTTTATATGAAACCTTATGAGATGATCTTAGACATGTATACTTGGTTTATTCAAATTGTTACATCATTACATACTTTAGGTAAAGAATTTTCAAACTCTTAAAAATTTAATAAAATTTAGCATTCTCTACTTGATAAGTTTGATTCCAAAGTTATTATTAAAATTTTAATGAATATTCTATTGATAATTTTATTGGCACACTCAATTCTTACGAGCAAAGTTTGAGCCAAAGACTTTTGGATGCAGGGGAAATGATAGTGCTAAATGCTGAAAATATAGAAAAAAGTGGCTTAGTTAGTGACGAAAGCAATAAGTTATCAAGAAAATAAGAAAACTCACTAAAGCATAATCATCAACAAAAGTTGAATAAAGGAAGAATTGTATGAACATTAAAAATTCTTCTAACATTATTTATTTTGGATGTAGGAAACTTTGACATATGAAAAATAAGTGCCCTAATTTGAGAATTCTTACTGCAAAATAAAAAATTAAAGCTAAGCAAATTATAAAAAGGGCAAATAATGATAAGCAAAAATTCTCTTGGGTAGAACTAGCTTCTGAATCATCAGACCAGGAGCAAGATGATGTTTAAAGCCTTGTTCGTGCGTTTATTTATTTATGTATGCATGTTTTTTTTCGTTATATTTTTATTTATTTTTTGTGTTTTCTTTGGGTTTATTTTATTTTTTTCTTTCCTTTTTATTATGTTAAAATTTTAAATTTATTTTCCTTTTTTTTGTGAAGTTTTCTCTAATCAACATACGTATAATACTTTTTTTTCAAATACACTTTAAAAAATCAAACTTTTTTTAAGATCATTTTTTTTTCTAAAAATAAAAAACCTACTTCCTGTTTTTCTTGAATTCTTATGTAAAGTTGTGGTTGACTCCTCTAAAAATAGTCAAAGTAAGGAAATTTATAATTTTGTCTCTCTATCTCTTTTCTTAAAGAGGTTATTTTACTTTTGATTCAAAATATTCATCATATTTTAAATTGGATTTTTAAATTAAACTTTTTCATCTCCATACATTTTATCTATCGCATAGGAATCTCTTACAAGTTATTGAATCCACCTCATAATTTTCTTAATCAAGTAGTTTGTTTTGTCAATAAAATGTGGTTCTTAAAATTTCAGAGTGGTAGCATATTTGATTGAAAAATAAGAGGCCAATGATGCCAAATCAAAAGATGCGCAATGATGCCAAATTGAGAAAGATTCACAAAGTGTATGAAAAATTAAAAGATGTATAAAATGTGCCAAACAACTGACGAGAGGTATAAAATGAGCCCATAAAATGTAAGATTACCTTTCTTGTACTTCTTAAAGTTTAAAAAAACCCTTGATATTTCTAATACTTAAGCTTGAAAATCATGATTTCTGATTCACCAAGTTTCGCATTAATCTTCTATTAAATATTTTTTATGAAAGGAATTTTAAAAAAAATTACTGTTTCTTTTTATAATTTATTCCTTGATTTATATATTGGATTAAAAGATTTTTGAGCCTTTAAAAGAACTTGAGCTTGGATTAACAATCTATGTATTTCTAACTTTTCTAAGTTATGTGTTGTTAGACATTCCTTACTAAGTTTTTGAATAAAATCAAGAGGTAACTTTTTCATTTTAAGAATTTTTTTTTCAGAAGATCATGGATCATTTTGTTTACATTTAAATTTTTGTGCCCCTCCTCTTTTTGATAATGTCAAAGGGAGAGAATGTACTGTTGTATCTGTATCATTTTATTTTATAACTTTTTCTAAAATATATATACAAAAAACAAAAAATTTTATTTCCCCTAATTTTAAATTTTTATTTTTATGAGGGGGAGATTTAGTAAGAAATGTTTTCATCTTTGTAATTTCAACGAGTAATATTTACCATCATAAAAAAGGGGGAGATTGTTGCAACTCGAGCTTATGATTTTATGTTTTCTATTATAACAAATATTGTGACTCTCTTTCTATTGTCTACCTATATTTGCAATATATTTTTATTTATGTGTATACTAATATTTCAGGATTACCTTACACCTTTCAAGAATCAAGATTTCGTAGAATAAGTTTTATTTGTAATTTTCATTGTTGTATTTTTGAGTCATATCTAATAAATGGGTATGCTTTCTTGTAACCTTGTTATCTATTTTATGTCCGCTTTTTAGAGTATTCTATTTTTGACCACATCATCTGAGATGATTAGTTGAAAATAACAACACTAATTAGGGCATCCTAGTTAAGGTAATCATGATTAGTACATCATCCTGGATGATATTAGTAATTTCCCAGGATGATAGGCTCAATTCAAAAAGATTATGTAGCAAAATTTATTTAGGTATCTTTATTTATGGATAATCCAATACAATTATGCCTAAATTAATCTATTAATTAAGAAAAGTAATTAAGGTTTGTTTGCTCGATCATATCATCCTGGATGATCGCAGGATCGGCTGGGATTATTAGTTCACAAACATTAGTTCTTCCTGGATGATCAAACATCGACCTGCTTCTATTTAGGTCAAAACTTTGGATGATATATGCCTTTTTATACTAATTTTCCTGGACGATCGTGAGATCATCCTAGATGATCAGCTCACTTTTTCATCGTCCAGACATACAATATGTGTGATGCTCTGGCTTATGCTTTATGATTTGAACTAATAATACAGGATGATAGGAATATCATCTTGGATGATAATGTTGGTTTGTTGAAATTACAAACAAATTTGGAGCTCTTCTATTTAAGCTTTGTCAAAGACTTTGAAAGTATTTTTGGTAGCCATTGAAGCTTCGCTCTTATGGATAAAACTTGAAGATAGAACTTAAAAGGGAGAGAGGAAAGGGTGGAGTTTGAGAGAGAGAGAAGATTCTTGAAGGGGGTTTTAAGGGAGTGTGGAGGGGAGTCCATAAAGTTGCTCCGGCGAGCTTTCACCTTAATACCATCAGACTCAAGGTTCATCTTGAGGGAAGTTTTGGGGAGAAGAAGATTTCTTTGGTGCCAAAGGGCCCGGCTACTCCGACGTACCAGGAAAGGTGGAAGTGATTTTGTAAGGGCTTCACCACCTAGCTATGGGGGATGAAGAAGAGACACTGTGGTTAGTGGAATACTCTGAGGGTACCTCCATGGAGTGGATGTATGTCAAGGTTTGACCAAACCACTATAAATCTGGTGTGTTCTTTCTGATTATTTTTTTGCATTTAATTTTAGCACTTAGTTTCTTTTGTGGTAATTATTAGTTTGGTTTAAGTTTGTGTTTTGCTTTTGATTAAAGAATTATTTAAAATACCAATTTACACCCTCTTGGTTAGCCTTGGGCTTGTTCATATGAGCCTAACATTCCTGTCAAACTTTTAGCTTAGCCACTATTTCTTTTTTGCAAACCTTGGATTGTATTATGAAATTATAAATGAATAAATTTTTTTATATACATTATTATTCATGCATCGTTTCATTTCACAATCATATACATGTTGTAAAGTCAAGATTATAAAGTTCCCTAAATTATATTTTTTTTAATTTTTAGGATAGAGCCTATCAAATCTTACATTCATATAGTAATTAATTATGATTAGGATTGTTAGCTTGTAGCTCACTCTAGGCAAGTGTAACTCTGGATTATATAAAACTCCTCAATCTCTACACATTATTTCCCTATCAAGTTCTTTCAAAGTCCAAAATCTCAAATCTAAATCTAAAGTCTAAATAAAATTATAGAATTTATAATCTAAAGTTTGTACATCAAAATTTTGTTAGCCCAATCATTTCTTTAAATCCATATGAATTTTAAAACTTTAGTCTTCACTTTAATCAAGAGTATTATCCTAGGAGATGTAGTCAACTATATGGGCTTGCCCCTATAGTAAGTCTACAACCTAGAATAAAATAAACCATATCTTACTTTCTTTTTAATATAGGGGAAAAATTTAGGGATGTTGTCTTTAGCTTTAAAAATTTTATTAATTTTACAATCAAAAGATAAATGAATATTCTTTTGATCCTTTGGGATAATTTTAATATTTCTTATAAAATTGATCATGAAAATAAATAGATGAATTTAATTTTATGATTAAATTATAAGTAAAATTCCTTTTATCCTTAAGGATCAATTAGCTTTTTCTTATATAGTGTGTTTACAAGAATAAAATCACAAATAAAATTTCTAGATTGAAATGATAAGTGAATATTTTTTTCATCATGTATTGAATATTCCTTTTGTTGTTTTAATTATAAAAGTATATTCATTAATTTAATTTTAATATTAAAATGATAGGTGAAAATTCTTTTTTTATCCTTCAAGGTAAATTGAATATTCTCTATACTATGTTTGATCATGAAAAAAAATGAAAATTTCTCATCTCAAATTAATAGTGAGACATTAGTCTATCCTTTCAGATGGTATAACGTCAATATTGAAAGTTTGTTAGGGATGTTAAGCCCTTAAGAACTAGCCCGAGGTTACCC
>NW_021319154.1:1520949-1525817 GCF_001605985.2 Dendrobium catenatum | reverse complement strand
TGGGTCCTTTAAATAAAATTTTAAGAACCAATAATATCGTCCATGATGATATTTCTATCATCATGTACGAATAGCACAAATTAAGCTCAATCAGCCGGTATGATTTGGGATGATCAGAATAAAATTGATTACATCATCCAGGCTGATACCATATCGTGCTGGACGATTTGTTCAAATCCGAGAAAAATCATCCTAAATACGCCCTGAATAGATTCTGGCCGATGTCGATCGTCCAGTACATCGTCCTGGCCGATCCTGTGATCAGCCCGACTGATGTGATTTTATCAATCAGCCTTAATTGCTTTCCATAACTACTAAATTAATTTAGGCATAATTGTGCTACGTCGTCCAAGCCGATGCTGAGATCATCTTGGATGTTTTTCTAAAATAATGAATACCTAAATTGATCATGGCGGCTGATTCTTTCTTAACTGAGCCTATCATCCTGGCTGATACATGGATCATCCAGAATGATCTTGCTTAATGATGGCTACCTTAATGAGATGCCTAAATTAGGGTTTTTATTTTTAGTCTGATCGTCCTGGCTGATATGATCATCATCCAGGCCGATGTTCTCAAAACAGAAAATAACAGAAAAACCTTCAAGTGTGAGTGTGTAAGGTTACTTAGCATCAGGAACCACTTTTACAATTGACACAAGAAAGAAAAAAATACATACTTGACTCAACCTAAATCTATCCGATCTTGAGCTAGCGAGTTGCATTCGATCTTATGGTCTTAAAAAGTTAGTAGGCAAGGCAGTCATAGGAAATCATGATTGTTTGCTATCATCAGAAGTATAATCCATAAACTCAGATTTATAATAATCTACCCCTTTTTTTTGCTGGAAAACACACCAAGAAAATTTTATGCAGTTATGGCAGTTTAGTAAAAAAAATGTGACGAAAAAATAGCTTACTAAATTCGAGAAATCAAATTACAAGATACATCAGACTACTCCCCCTTTTGACATCACAAAAAGGAGGAAACTAAAAAAAAAAATAACAGAAACTAAAAATAACCATAAGAGAAAAAACAAACAACATAAAACAAAAACTAGAAAATGTAGCAAACTGTACCCCAAACCAGGCCATGTCCTGGTCGTACTGCTACTGCTGATGTGCAATATAGGCATCAAACCAGACCACATCCTCATCTTGCTGCTACTGGTGGTGTGCTAAGAAAGTCTCGAAATGGGCCTCCCACTGATCAAATCACTCCACCAACTGATACAGCTGAGAGTGCTAGCGGAGAGGAACAGTTCAAGAATAGCAGCGGAAGCCTCCTCCTCCTTGGCCCCTTGAGCTTCCCCATCCCCTGGGTGGAGATGAGTACTGTGAAGGATATTGAAGGAATTGTTTGATTAGAAGGGTGGCAGATGGTTGGGAGGAGCATAATATTGAAGGTTGAATTTGGATTCTGGAACATATATAATGATGTGTCCTATAGCAATATTGGGTTTTCTTCTATGACCTGGATCACGGATTGTAGTTAAATGCTCAATATAGCGAAAGATCAAGTTTGTGGCATTGAACTCTCTATGTTCCAGAATGTAAAAGGTAGTAAGTGTAAGAAGTGGAGTGATGTGGACTTGATCCCTGGCTTTTGGAATAATAGAAGTGTGAAGGACATACTGGATTATCCTAGCATCTTTGAGTAAAGAGCTAGTGTCTCCAACATAAAAGTGTGTGTTGGTGTGGCAAAGAAAGTGATTTGTAGTGGACCAGTCAAAGTCAGGATCAGAGACAATGGTATGCAGCTTATCCCCAGTGGTAGACAATTGTAACAGTTCAGCATAATCCTGATATGTGATCTAGACAGGATATCGATTTACATAAGAGGTGAGAGCAGTGTAGGAAGAATTTATGCGAAGGTTTGAGTAAAATTCAAAAGGAAGTTTAGAACTAATGGTGACTGCGAGTGTGAGAATAAAGCAAAGAGAGGTGTGAGTGAAAAGATCCAGTACTAAATAGGAGAGGTAGGCTGGATTGATTATTCGGGAGAGAGCAATGTTGTACTCTTTGTAACGGTAGTAGGCAGCCTGATCATCTGTCTCCCAAAAATGAGGGTCTAACATGCCCCTCAAGGAGCTTCCAGACATCTGACGAGCACGCTTACCGCCTGCCATTAGCAAGCAAATAGGAAGTAAACAAGAGAGAAAAAAAGATTAAAGTGAGAAACATTGGCTGGAAGGCTCTGAATTTAAAGGATCGGCCGGATCGTCCAGGCCGATCATAGGATCGTCCAAGATGATCCGGTACAATTATTGTGAACAGGACGATTGGTCAAAAAGGAAGTCCGATCATTCGGGATGATCAGATATTGTCCAGGATGATTAGACACATGCGATCGTCCAGAGTAGTCAGGCCAGACGACCATAAAAAAATTAGATCGTCTAGGCCGATTAGGTGGATCGTCCAAGACGATGCTCAATAATGGATCATATCGGCTGAATTTAAAATGTTTTAAATCATTCACCACGTGTCTCATCTAGGACGAATAGTGGATCGTCCAGGACTTTTGTCCAAATATGGATCATCTCGGGCAAAATTATAGATTTTAAACATGTTGACATGTGTATCGTCGAGGACGAATAGGTGTATCGGACGGGACAATAAGCAATAAATGCATCATCCAGGATGAAAAAAGGTATCGACCAGAATGATCAAGATGATTGTAGTGAAGACGATCATATCGTCCAGGACGATAAATGATCGTCCAGGATGATGAGAGCAAAAAAGTCAGAATATTCAGCAGATGTTGTTTTTGAAGCAAGAAAAGCCGATGGTCCATGACGATATAAATATCGGCCAGGACGATGAGATAAAAAATTTTGAATCAAAGGAAAGATGGAGATGATCAGAGATGACCCAAAAATAAGAAAATTAACAAAAAGACTAACTACGATAAAACAAAAAACCATAAAAAAACAAAGCTTTTTTTTTTTAATTAAGGCATGAACATGATATAGTCTCTAGGTGAATTATTTTTTAAAAATTTGTAAATTAATGAGTTAACAACTTCAAAAATCCCAAAAATGGTAAAATATCAGATCATGTTAACCCTAAGCTCGGACTTCTTTTAGGGCAAAATCTTCTTTTGAAATCAAGTCCTAACTCAGAAAACATATTTGGATAAGAAAAAGAGATCTGATCAAGACTAGTTTTCAGAAAAATATCTTATAAAATAATATATCAAAGTAGTTTGTTAAATCGAAAAATTCAAAATCTAGTCCTTGAAAATCTCAAGTGATATATGAAATCTTCTAAGTTTTAAGAGTTGGAAGAAAGGAAGATAGCTTTCTTTTTGAAGGGCTCATTTTATGCCTCTTTTCTATTAAATGGCGCACTTTGCGTATCTTTTGATTTTTCATACACTTTGTGTATAATTTGTTTTTTTAAATTTGGCGTCATTACTCATCTTTTTCTTTTGACATCATTGGCCTTTTTTTTTTAAGCTAAATTCTTTTCCAAAAACTCTTAAATATTCTTAGTTGTGAGTATATCTTTTGGATATTAGAGAAGAAGAAAACTCACTCTCTAATATAGGAAAGAATAAATCACAAAATAGAATAAAAATCATATGAGAGATGCATTGATAAGATAACAAGAAATATTTAAGTAACAAAAAACTTTGATTATTATAAATATATGCTAGATTACTGTAGCAAGGTAGAAAAGATCTACATTGCAAAATCCATTTGTTAGTTTGATTTAGATATTTGTTTATAAAAGAAAACTTCACCACCAAAATAGGTTAGAGAAAGAGACACAATCAACGGTGATTTTACCCTTTAGCAGATTAAAGAGATGTAAAATATTAACTACAAATTTTGAAAAAAAAAAACAAGGCATAAGATATCAATTCAGCGATCATTTGAAAGACAAAACAAATTAAGGCCTAAAAAATAAAGTAAAAACAAAGAGGAACATCTACAAAAAGAATAAACAACAAAAAGACTAAAAAAAATAAAGCAAGGAATTCAGCAGATAATAAATCTTTTTTTTTTTTTTTTTGAAAAAAATGCAACCAATGCATTAATAGACGAAAAAAAACAAATATTACAAGCTAAGTAAAATATTCTAGGAAATTGAATTCATCCTTCAAAATGAGTAAGAATGAAGGAGGAATATCAATGCTAGAAAGATCATGCCAAATAAAACTCTTTTTCAAAGCAAAATTAGCACAACAATCTGCTAATTTGTTACCATTCATAGTAGTAAAGCTGAAAGAGATTTGATTAAACTCACTTACAAAGGAAATGTCATCATCCAGAATTCCTCTCTTTTTGAACTTATCCAAAGCTTGTTGAAGATTTTTGATGATATTGAAGTTATCCCCTTCAATAATGACTCATTGAGCTTCTATCATCCAATCTTGTAAATAACCTTTTATCATTTGAATAGCTAGAAGTTCCAAATGTCCAATATCCCAATGCACATGTTGAGTACCAAAAGCTAGAAGCAATCTTCCTTTATCATCTCTACAAACTCCAACCATACCAGCTACATAGTTATTACTCAAGGCTGCATCCACATTGATTTTTATCCATCCGGGAGGTGGGGGACGCCAAGTAGTGAACAGCTTTTGCTGGTTGACATCCCAATTTTCCGAACATATTATTAAAGAAGGTGTTATAACAACCATAGAAAGAGAATTTACAGTAATAGCAAGATCTGATTCTTCTTTTCCTTCATGAATTAATAAATTCCTGCTTTTCCAAGTCAAAAAAACCACATTGCAGTAAATGTTTACAAGTACCGGATTCTTTTTGTAAAGCAGCTGCAATTTCATCAAACAATCTTCAAAGCTAACGGGTTGAGGAAGAATATATCCCCATTTGGAAAGCCACCAAAAAATCTTCTTCA
>NW_021319154.1:1513406-1519564 GCF_001605985.2 Dendrobium catenatum | reverse complement strand
TCCAATCTATTAAGCAGCATTTTTGCAACCAACTTATAAGTAGTCATACATAGACTTATAGGCCGAAAGTTGATTCTGTATTTTTGGAAGTAAGACAATGATAGTTTCCTTCCAATATTGATTCATTTGTCTAGATTTGAAGAAATTATCAATAGCCTTCCAAACATCATGATGAATAATTTTCCAATAAAATTTGATAAAGGAGAAAGTAATCCCATCATTTACAGGAGCAACATTAGAATTTAAATTATCAACCACCTTCTGAAGTTCATTTTTACTGAAATCAGCTTCCAATAATCTCTGGTCTTCAGGTTCTAACAAATTGAAGGGTTTCGGCCAGCCATCAATTTGATAATTCCTGTGCTGCCATTTTCTCTTAAAGAACTCAGTGAAAACAACTTCTACTTCATCCGGTTTTTCCAGCAAAACACCATCATCTATTTTGACATGTTTGATCCAATTTGAACATCTTCTAGCATTAACAAACGTATGAAAGAAAGTTGTGTTAGCATCTCCATCCTCTAACCATTTAACTTTAGCCCTTTGCCTCCACCAATTATTAAGCCGCGCCAAAGTGCAATTCAGCTCATTGATTTTGGATCTAAGGATAGCCAGCTTAGAATCTTCAAGCACGCCCTTAGCCTCTTCTATCTGAAGATTAAAGATATCTGATTTTAAAGCATATAATAAACCAGAAAATCATTAGAAATCAAGTTCATGCATTAATGTCAATTACACCAAATCTAGTCCTTAAATTACTAAAAGTATCGAAGGCCAGTGGTTTAGTAAATACGTCAGCCATTTGATTCTCTGTTGCCACATGGTGTAACTCAATATCTCCATTAGTCACATGATCTCTAATAAAATGATGCCTAAAATTAATGTGCTTGCTCCTTGAATGTTGGATAGGATTCTTTGAAATGCAGATGACACTAGTGTTGTCACAAACAATTGAGATAGTGCCTATAGGTAATCCTAAATTTAGTACTTGCTATTTTAGCCAAAGGACTTGGGCCACACAACTTCCTAAAGCAATGTACTCAGCTTCAGCAGTGGAAAGAGCAATAGAGTTTTGCTTTCTACTTGACCAGGAGACTAAAGATTGTCCTATGAATTGGCAAGTTCCAGAAGTGCTTTTTCTATCCACCTTACATCTTACAAAATCAGAATAAAAAAATCCAATAATCTCAAAAGAAGTGTTGTGCCTAGGGTACCAGATTCCTAGGTTTTGAGTCCCTAAAAGGTATCTAAGAATTCTCTTAACTGCAGTTAGGTGGGATTCCTTAGGGTTAGTTTGAAATCTAGCACAAAGACAAATGCTAAAAATTATATCAGGTCGGTTAGTAGTCAGGTAAATTAAAGATCCAATCATTCCTCTGTACTTCTTCTGATTAACTGATTTTCCATTTGGGTCCTTATCTAATTGAATTCCTGAGGTCATGGGAGTATTAATTGGCTTAGCTTTGTCTATTTTATATTTCTTTAAGATGTCCTTTATGTACTTTGTTTGGCTTAGAAAAGTTCAATCTTCTAATTATCTAATGCTAAACCCCAAAAAGTATGACAATTCTCTTATCATACTCATCTCAAACTCCTTACTCATTATTTTAGAAATATCATCACATGGCCTTTTATCAGAAGATCCAAAAATTATTTCATCGACATAGATCTGAACATGAGTAAATAATCTCCTTCTTTCCTCAGGAAAAGGGTGTGTCTACACTCCCCTTAATAAACTCTCTTTCTAGTAAGAATGTGCTAAGCCTCTCATACCAAGCTCTGGGTGCCTGCTATAATCCATATAAGGTCTTTTTTTAATTTTGAAATATGATTTAGAAATTGGGAACTCTCAAAACCTAGGGGTTATTTTACAAAAACATCCTCTTTTATTTCCCTGTTTAAAAAGGGACTCTTAACGTCCATTTAGAAAGCTTAAATCCCTTATAACAGGCAAAGGCTAATACCACTCTAATGGCTTCCAATCTTGCTACAGAGGCAAAAGCCTCCTCAAAATGTATCCCTTCTATTTGGTTATACCCCTTAGCCACTAATCTTGCCTTATTCCTAACCACCACTCTAGAATCATTCACCTTATTCTTAAAGACCTACTTGGTTCCAACTACACTTTGTCCCTTAGGTCTTTCTACAAGCTCCCAAACATCATTCCTAACAAATTGGTTCAACTCCTCCTATATGGCTAAGATCCAAAACTCATCAGAAAGGGATT
The DNA here is from genome assembly GCF_001605985.2 of Dendrobium catenatum. NCBI lineage: Eukaryota > Viridiplantae > Streptophyta > Magnoliopsida > Asparagales > Orchidaceae > Dendrobium > Dendrobium catenatum. The sequence continues at coordinate 1,517,337 of NW_021319154.1, read as the reverse complement.
GGTTTATATTGGTGGGTTCAATCATTGAGATAAAGGCAAAGTGGTTCACTTCCTTCCTAAGTCCATGTCTAGTCCTAACTCCATCAGAAGGGCCTCCTAAGATCAGATCTTTAGGCGACTCAAAGAGTATCTCCAATCTCTAGGCAAGGTTTGTGAAGGTTCAACCCTTTACTTCAGATCTACATCTTCTACTCCTTGGGTAACCTCTCCTACTCCTTCAGTGTTTTGGTGCTCTGCCTTCTTCTCTAAATTTTATACTCCAGTCGTAATCTCTCCAACATCATCATCATCCTCCACTCTAGGCTTTTTTGGATCAGAATTATCAAACTCTACATGAGTAGTTTCTTCCACCACCAAAGTCTTCTTATTAAACACCCTAAAGGATTTTCCAACACTAGAATATCCTAAGAACACTCCTTCATCAGATTTTGGGTCAAATTTTCCTAAGTGAGACTTTTTATTATTGTGAATGAAAACCTTACAACCAAATACATGAAGTGGGAAAGATTCGGTGTCCTACCCTTAAGGATTTCATAGGATGTCTTATCTAATTTGGCTCTAAATTCTTCCTATTCAACACATAACAAGCTGTGTTAACCGCTTCAGCCTAAAAGTATTTTAGAAGTGAATACTCAGCAAGCATGGCTCTAGCGGATTCCACTAAGGTCTGGTTTATAATTTTAGCTACCCCGTTCTGCTTAGGGGTCCTAGGAGCTGAGAAGTTGTGGCTAATCCCTTTATCTTCACAAAAATCTCCAAATCTCTCATTTTCAAACTCTCCCCCATGGTCACTATGGATTGTCAAGATCTCACAACCTAGTTTTTTTTTTTTAATACAAGTGAAGAAAGCTCTAAACTCATCAGAGGACTCATTTTTATGTGAGAGAAATCTAATCAAAGTAAATCTCGAGTAGTCATCAACAATCACAAAACCATATACTTTCCCTCCCAAGCTGGCAGTGCTAATGGGTCCAAATAAATCCTTATAAAGGACTTCTAAAGGTCTAGAGGTGCTAATATCGTTAATGGAGTCAAAAGTGGAGTGGATTTACTTTCCTAATTGGCAGACATTAGGAAGGTGATCTTCTGAAAACTTAAGCTTGGGGACACCTCAAACTAGGTCTTTAAGCATAGGATAATCAGCTTTAATGTACCCAGGCTTCCTGCATTCAAAGCAAATTATATCATTAGAATTCTTAAAAAATTTTCTACCCTTACCTTTATTCCACTTTTGATGATTCTTGTGCTTCTTCCTAAGAAAGCTCTTAAATTTCCTTGTGATTAAAGCAACATCATCACTTTCAGACCCGGAAGAGTCAGTGTCCAAATCGTTCTCCTTAAGTGCCACCATTTTCTCCTTCTTTCTTTCACTTGCATCAAGATTTCTTTAGTTCACCCCTTACTCATAAGAAATGAGTGAACCAAGTAAGTTATCGATCGAATATATATTTAAATCTTTAGATTCAGATATTGTAGTAATTTTTGCATCAAAAGAGGAAGGCAAACATCTTAAAATTTTGTTTAATTTTTCATAGTTAAAAAGTTCTATTCCTAATGCATGTAATGAAGTAACAATCTGAGTAAACCTTGTATACATTTCATAAATCGATTCAGAAAGTTTCATACAAAAAAGTTCATAATCATGCAAGAGAATATTCAAACGAGATTGCTTGACTTCATTAATACCTTCATAGGTAATACACAATTTATCCCAAATTTCTTTACCAGTAGTGCAAGTGGAAACACGCATGTAATCTTTTAATTTCAAAGCACAAAAAAAATAGTTCAAAGCTTTTGCATTTAATTGTGCTAAATCCCTATCATCTAGAGTCCATTCAATAAAAGGAAGTGGAACAGTAACGCCATTCAATTTTCTAGTTGGAGGTGTATAACAGTCCTTAACAAGTATCCACAGGCGATAATTAATTGATTGTAAAAATAAAGACATGCGAGTTTTCCAATAATCAAAAGGAATATTATCAAATAAAGGTGGTCAGGTAATAAAATACCCTTCCGCTGTATTACGATTTTCATTTTTAGCCATGGATCAAAATTCAAAAAGTTTTCAAACTTAGTTTTTTATGAATCACGCTCTGATACCACTTGAAAGTTTGTTAGGGTTGTTAAGCCCTTAAGAACTAGCCCGAGCCTAACCAAGACTGGGGGTGAATTGATATTTTTTTTAAAAAAAATTTCTTTTGGTAAAGCACAAAATTAAAACCTAAGAAATTCACCAAAAGATTAGCAGATGCGAAAATTAAATGCGTAAGTAAAATAAAGAAGGATCATACTGTATTTATAGTGGTTCAGTCAAACCTTGACCTACGTCCACTCCTCGGAGGCACCCTACGAGTATTCCACTAACTAAGCATCTCTCCTTTAGCTCCCACAGCTAAGCCATTACAACAGACTCCTTTTCGCCAATCCTGGTGCGGAAGAGAACCGACTCCTTTTACTTCCTCCTGAAGCAGTCAGAGAACCCAGACCTTTTTCTGAAGTAGACCTCCCAAGGATGAAGGATGAGGAACGGAGAAGATGACTTGGAACCTTGCTTGGAGCAACCTTTGTGAACCCTCTCATAAACTCCCCCTCACAAGTTCCTCTCTCTATCTCTCTCTCTCTCCCTCTCCCAAGGCTCTCTCAGGTCAAGACAGCATCACTCAAGGTCTTTTGCATGAAAAAATTTGGGTCCTTTAAATAGAATTTTAAGAACCAACATTATCATCCAGGATGATATTTCTATCATCCTGTACGATTAATACAAATTAAACTCAATCAGCCGAGATGATTTGGGACGATCAGAAGAAAATTGGTTACATCGTCCAGGCCGATACCATATCATCCTAGACGATTAGTTCAAATTCGAGGAAAATCATACTGAACATCACCCTGAATAGATTCTGGCTGATGTCAATCATCCAGTACATTGTCCTACCTGATCCTGCGATCGGCCCTATCGATGTGATCATATCAATCAGCCTTAATTGCTTTCCATAATTACAAGATTAATTTAGGCATAATTGTGCTGCATCATCCAGGCCGATTCTGAGATCATCTTGGACGATGTCCTAAATAAATAAAACCTAAATTGATCATGGCGGCTGATTCTTTCTTAACTGAGCCTATCTTCCTGGCCGATACATGGATTATCCATAAAAATCTTGCTTAATGATGGTTGCCTTAATTAGGGATTATGTTTTTAGTGTGATCATTTTGGCCGATATGATCATCATCCATGCTGATATTCTCAAAATAGAAAATAATAAAAAACCCACAAGTGTGTGTGTGTGCAAGGTTACTTAGCATCTGGAACCATTTTTATAATTGACTCAAGAAAGGAAAAAAATACAAACTTGATTCAACTTAAATCTACACGATCCTGAGCTGGCTTGAGTTGTATTCGATCTTGTGGTCCTAAAAAGTTAGTAGGCAAGGCAGTCATAGGAGATCATGAATGTTTGCTATCATCAAAAGTCTAATCCATAAACTAAGATTTACATCAAATATATACAATTTTGACTAAATAAACATAAATATAATTTAAATAAAATATTGTGTGGAATAACAGAAAATTTCTCCATAAAAATATGCAGGTAAAAGTAAAATTTATAAGTGCTAGGTAATGTCATAGCACCAATAAGATTCATGTACTAGTGTCGTGTCAATCAATGCAAAAATTGTTACAACTCAGGCTTCCGAGTTTATGATTTTGATGATAACAAATAATATTTATTAATCTTTTATTTCTCCTAGTATTTGCAGTGCATATGTCTTTCTATGTTGACTAATATTTCAGGTACATCATGCACCATTCTTTGAAGATTCAAGGCTCAAGATTGCATAGAATTGGTCGTATTAAATGAGTCTGTAATTTTCATTTATTGAGTCAAGTCTTGTAATGATGTATGTTAGTTTGTTGATCATGCACACA
>NW_021319154.1:1481124-1513306 GCF_001605985.2 Dendrobium catenatum | reverse complement strand
ATTCTTATATATATATATATATATAATATTTTCTGTGGCTCTGTAATCCTAAATAAAGGATCATCTGGCTATTTTAAAAGATAAGAAAGCCATTTGAGAGCACTTGACTTTAATAATATAATACTTAGAATCTTTCTCTTTCTCACTCTATTTTTATTTCTCTCCATCTACTATTAAAATGTGATCTTTATATGTGTTGAAAGCTAGAACCTAATGTCATTTAAGACAAATTTAAATAAAAGTTTTAAAAAAAGTATTTTTATTTTTAAATTTTAATGAAAAAAGTCACTTATGATTTTATACAATTTATTCATATATGAATTATTTATTAAAAAAACAAGTGTAAAAACAGTATTCCATGAGAAATTCAATATATATGAAATTTTTTCGCTATTATATTAACAGTTTAGTTGACTAGAATTTAAATTGAAATGTATTTAAATATATATGTTTAATTAATTTTAAAAATATAAATGAAGCAGCATTTGTTATGTATGAACTTAAAAGAAGTATTAGTTCTTCATTATAATTGCATTTGTTGGGATCAGGAATGAGCGTGCAAACATCACGCCATGATGCCAACCAAAAATTGTGGTTGCGAGCGAGCGTTTTAAAAATATAAAAATAAAATATATGACCATTGTCACTAACCTCCATTATTTTTTCAGGCACCAAACTCCAAAGCATCCACCTTTCCCTTCCCTTTCCTTTCTCCTCAGTATTTCGACTCTATTGCCTCGATTTCTCCTCTTGGAGGGGCTGAAACGACTCGATCGATCGTCAGATCGTTCTGTCTTTGTAGTAAATCAAAAAGTTCTTATTTTATTTCTTCTGATTCCTTCTACTAAAAAATTATATATATAGTTTTTGCTTCTCCCCGATGGATTAGATGTCTTGATTCGAAGAAGCTAGCATTGCTTTCCCAAATTCTCTGAATTGAGTAATTAACTTTTTTTCCTTGACTTTTGCCTTTTTTATTTCCTCTTTTAGCTTCGTTGCAAGTTTTAGCTAGGTGCTGTTCTTATTTTTGCGAGTTTTTTTTTAATTATTTTCTATGGTATAATACGGTTTTTTGATTGGGCTTAAAGCTTCTCTTTAACTCTCAAATGGCACCAGAAAGCTGCAACCTTGGTAAAGACGAGCCTGAGATACTTAAGCCCTCTTCTCCTTCTTCTTCTTCATCATCATCTTCTTCTTCCTCCTCTTCTCCTCCTTCATCAAACCCTTCTCCCTCATCAACATCTTCCCAATTACTACCACAGCAACCACCTTCCTTTTTATTAATGGAACCTCCTCATCATGCTCAAAGCTCTGATGAGACGCCTGAAACTTCGATAACAAATGTCATCGAAGCTTCTTCCCAGCCAAAGAAAGAGGAAGAACCTCATCCTCCAGTTCAATTTGGCAACCGGTGCTCAACTTGCCAGAAAAGGATTGGTCTCACTGGGTTCCGGTGCCGGTGCGGCGATCTATTTTGCGCTCGACACCGATATTCTGATACCCATAGTTGCTCTTTTGATTACAAGGCTGCAGGAAGAGAGGAGATATCTAAGGCTAACCCGGTGATCAGAGCAGCTAAGATCATTAAGATTTAAGGTATAACTCTTTGGCTTTGATTGAGCATGGTATTCTCTACTTTATGTTACCTGGTGTATGTCAAAAGCTAGTTGTAATTTCCTGCATGCATGGTTATTGTTAAACTGAAGTTCCTGTGATTTGAATGTAAATTTTGGTCTTAAAGTTATGATTTTTTTTTTTTTTTTTTGAACAATTCTCATCATTAAAATTTCGTTCTTTGGAGTTTGACTTAAAAAAAAAAAGAGTTTCGCTTGTTCTGGGTAATGATTCATTTGGTTGTTCGAAATTAGCAAAAAAAAAAAAAGTCAGAAAAAAAACATTATGATATCGGCGTAATTTGTTTGATCCATCATTTGGTTGGGCGTAATTAGAAATCAACGTTGATTTTAAACTTCACAAAGCTCCTTAAATGGTGTAATTTCATTTTCACACTAAAAAGAGTGAAACCAAAATCATTAATTGTTAAAACATGTCCAAATGAGCACTAAAGGTGTTTGCTGCAAATTGGAAAATTGAACGATATTACTCTTTTGCTTTTCTGCGCTTTTGTTTTTATGTTATTTTTTATAAAAACGATAATTAGTGATGGTGTTGGCAGGTTGTAAAGCCTGAACTTTATCATAGAAAAGTAGCTTTAGCTGTTGCATTTCTGTTGTTCATTAATTTCTGAGTGCTGTGAAGCTTTACAGTGAATGCATTGTATTTGATTTTAACTGAGACCACGTCAGAAAAATTTATGAAGTGGGGATATGTTCATTACTGTTACTGATCAGTTTCAATGAATAAGCTTTGATGTGTTCTCTAAGAATAAGATTTGATCGGGATAGTGCATTGAAAAGTTTTTCCTTGAAGAGCAAGTTTATGAGCGCTTCATGCTTTTACTGTGAAGCTAAAGTACTCTATATTATCAGTTTTATAGTGCCTGTGAGCTATATTATCTGAACATTTTCATTATGATCTAGACATAAGCTAAGCTATTAATGTAGTTTTATGAAGTGAGCAAAAGTGAGCAAGGCCTTGAGGAGATTACCTTTTCTAGCAGTTTAGCGAAGTTCCTAAAATGTCTGGATTATAAGGGTAATGCTCTTCGGCATGGTGGTATTGCTGTGATTTTATGGAAATTCTGTCCTCTCTGGTTTCAATAGAAAATCATGTAACATTTTTTTTTTTTTTTTGCATATCAATTAATTAATGAATGCTGACTCTAAATCGTAGGAATAAGAGAAAGCGGATTCCAAATAATTGGGATAAGGATCATCTTCATCTATTGTAGAATAAGCATTATATATTTATTATTCATTATGGTCATTGGTGCATAATGCATCTCAACACAATGACAATCATATATCTTTTAACATTAACTTTCTATGAAATTTTCTTTGGTCTAGCTAACAATGTTTTCTTTGCAAGAGATTTTATCATGATTTAGATATCTTGTAGCTATATTTCTTTTTCATTTACATAGAATAAAATCTCTTCTTTCATGTCGGGTTGTGCTAACTGTTTTCTAGTAATGGATGATTTCATCATTATCAAAATCTAGACAATCTTTCTAGTAATCGTTGATTTTATCATTATCAAAATATAGACAATCTTTCACTGTATAAATTCTCTGACATTAGAAAAATTCATCAATCCAATGAACGGAGGATGATCTTTAGCAATGTTACAGCAGAGTTCCTAAAATTTCTGGTTACAAGGTTCTTGCTTGTCATTCTGGTCTTTCTTTTGTTACCTTTATGATTTTTATGTTCTCCTTAATTTCATTAGGAAGTTAATCATGTTTTGCATGCAACATGATATATTTTAGGGAAAAAATATCCATGACAACCATAGGTGCATTATGCATTATCTATGCCAGTCACAGGCATTATAACATCAAATTTTTATGAAATGCTCTTTGGCTGTGCCAATCATGTTTTCTTAACATGAGATTCTATCAAGTTTAGCTTTATTTCTATTTTAACATGCAGAAACAGAAAATATTTTTACATGTAATGCTGAAATTATTATGTTATATTTCTAGTTCAGCTATAGTGAATCCGAAGGTCAGCAAATCTTATTTTGTTGGTTAAAACATGGAGTCTTATACTGAAGAGAAGGTGGACGTGCTAGTTAATGCATAATTTCAGAACTGAATCCGGAGAATTCCTCAATTTCACTACTAAACTTATTGTTGGAAGCTTGATTGGTCTAGACCGTCCACATGTTAGTTCTCTAAGTTAAAGATTATTGTTCTTCTCTAGTGATTCGTATTAGATCTTCTTCGTGGCTTTCTAGAGATACTTCACATTTGCCTGTAATACTTCATATTTGGGGAAGAAGCTCGGAATCAAGAACCTATTAGTTCCTGTTTTATTCTTGTTTTTCCTTCTCTCTCTCTCTCTCTCTCTCTCTCTCTCTCTCTCACACACACACACACACACACATAACATATTAGTTTTTAACATTTTAGCATATTTGAGAGGACTGTCAGGAAGCAAGCACCTAAACCTACTGAGCTCTTGTTGCTGTATGTTTGTGACGGTTATGCGTAATGAAACAAGAAATAGCAAGCCTTGCATTTAGGAGCAGGTAAAACTATGCAAGTGCTTTTGATTAGGGCTTTGGATTTGCTTGAAGATCAAAGAAACTGAATTATTTTTTTAGCTAGGATGGCGCTCCTGGAAATTAAGCTTCTTGATTAATAAGCCAAACATTTTGTAGCCAACCTACCTCAGACTCAAGATTGAACTGAATGATTGAATCAATGTCAAGTCAGTCAAAATAGCTTGAGATTAGATGATTCAGTCCTGTTGGTGGTCATGGCTGTGCCTCTGCATATTTTAGTGTACATTAAAGGAAATTTACATACATACTATAACATTATTCACATACATATCATAAATTTATTATATATTTTTATATCTAATACTAAAATCTTTATTTTTATTTATATAAATTTTTTAAAAAATAATTCATATAAAAATATTACTCCTATTTTTTTTTTTTTTGAAGCAAAATATATATATTTTAATGCCTATGTGATATTTTGATGTCTATGTTACTCTTGGGATGTGATTGAAATATTAAAAATATTATTTATCTAAATATAGATATAAAATGCATAGAATTTTTGAGGGCATGTATTCAAGTCTCCATTACATTAATTAAATTCATAACTTGGCAGAATCATTGGTGTATCTTTATGAAAGAATAATAATGAATGGAAGAAGCGGATGATATATTGCTAAAGTATAATAATACATACAAATGCATTTTACGCTGCTACACAGATCTGGCATTAAGGATTTCCAGCCAAATTGCAAGTGTTCATATAACATTAGAAGTGTCAACAACTAGCAACTCTGAACATAGGGAAGTTCTGCTCATTTAAGGCTTCTTAGCAAGCTTGAGCTTAGCTCGACATCTTATATTTTCTAGCTGCAATCAAGCTGCATTCGATGGAGATATTGGATTTGATTTAGATTTGCAATTATCACAGAAACAACAAAATACAATATCCAGAAAAAATAAAATGCTATCCTTCTGAAATCAAGAACAAGAAAATCTACTTTGAAGCAAGTTAACATATCAGCAACAGATCAAATCAAACAGCCACTCTGAAGATTTAGACTTTTTCAAACATCCAAGCTTTCTTGTACAGGTGATAAAAAGTAACTAATTTTTTATCTTACTTGCAAGATCATGGGAAGAACAGATGACTTCTTAACCATCAGAGCAGAGCACCAAGGTTCCTAACCAGACACTAGATCATATTTCTCCAAGAATAAATAGTTAAATACTACATGGATCGTGAACACTAGTGTTCGTAGGCTCCTGAGCTTTATCCTCGACTTCCATTCCTGTTGGGGAATACCGTGAGGAAGAATGATTGAAGAAAAATGGCTCATTTTCTCAACTGTAGGAACTCCATTGGGTCATTTACAAAGCTTGTTAATGTTGATACTGTGGAGGGCAAAGCCAATAAATTTGTCCTAATACATTTCATTTTTGTGGTTAAGCCATAAACTTGCATGGCCACTCGCTACTAAAAAGCTATATGTTTCAATGAATATAACTTTGAAAATCCCATTAAAAACTTTATTTGCATTAAATGCTTGCAGATCGACTGGTTCATCATTTCTGCAAAGTAGGTTGATTACAATTTACCTGAAGCTCATTCATGCAAGCATAGATATCACGAGGGTAGCGCAAGCAAGCACTACAACTAGTAGGAGTATCACAAACAACTTCAATGATGGACCAGGAACAAGTCTTTCCACCAGATCCTGGAATTGGGAGGCCACAGGGATTCATCCAAACCTTCCAAATGTTCAAAGAAGTTCTATTACTCCAGGATGCGAGTTGAAAGAAACCATCTGAATCGCCAGAACAAGAAATGTACAGATTTTGATTTTCTTTCCCGTGGAACATAATTCCATTATAAGCTAAAAAAATGCTAAAAACAAAAAAGAGATTCTTAAAAGAAACAAAACATCTCACTACTCAAAGATAACCTACTTTCAAATTATTGGCACATCAATGCTCTTTTGGCCACTCGATATACTCTCGATATATTATGTAATTTATGTCATTTGAGATAACTTATTTCAAACTCTATAAAATTTTTAATTTGAGGAAAATATGTTGTTTTCTAGGAAAAAAAAACAGAAGAAAAACTACTTATTATGTACTTGTGGCCTCCGAAAATTCGGCCCCGGCCTCCCCTGCTGCTTTTTCAGTGGAGTTTTAATGGATTAAGTTTGGGGGTAAATTTTGCAAAGGCAAATGAATTTGTAGATACGACACTACCTAGAGATTTCATCCACATTTTTTGAGGACTTTATGATATGAGTTTTGGTTTCTTATAGGCACAAGACCCTATAGTTAATTACCCCTCCTGATAACGAGAGAGAACTTTCGATTAAGGCTAGTTGTCAATCAAATACATAGAGATGCACATTCTCTGGCATATAGTAGTAACATGGGCATTTGTAATTGGAAATTTGATATTTAAAATTGAAAATCTCACCATTTTGTACTTAAAGAGGATGGTGGGGGAATGGATGATGGACCCAATCAAGATCTCATGGTTCCGTCATCCCGGGCCATCGTAGTCCCTGGTCTACTTAGTCAGAGGAGGTAGTCGACCCAACCTGACAGAAGGATCCTTGTCGGCAACCATTGGTTGCTTCGCCGAAGGGTACCTTATAGACCTAGATGGATGTTTGTCTGAGGGGACAATTTGAATCCATCTTAGCTAACAGAAGGCTTTGTGTCTTATCAATCATATCATCTTTATTAATATATCAAAGATTTGATGTCACTAAGGAACTCATTGGCTCTGGCCATAACCATAATTTAGTGGTGTTATTTAGCATAAAAACTACTTGGTTCATAGGGCCCCGGGTTATAATCGTTTATCTTGTGGTCCCATTTCACGGCAAGACTGTTGGCTAGAGGACATGTGCCACAACTTTGCTGATAGGGATTATTTGAGAATGAATCCTAATAATATTTTCAACAATGCATTAGCTTTATGTAGCTGGTTTTTTTTTTCAAATTTGTCAACCTCGATAAACTGTTATGAAGGATAAATGGATTTTTTCTTTAAGTATTGATGGTTGATTTTAATTTTAAATATTTTGAATTTTTTGAATTTTGAATTTCATGGGCATCTAGATGGCATTTAAAAAAAAAAGTAGAGTTAACCCCTCCTGTTAAGATATATGTTCAACACGGCCATCATTGGATTTATGGGGTCATTATATTTTATGGGTTGAACCTTTTCAACTCTGTCTAACTATTGATAGAGGATTGGATTCATAAGATTTATGTTTTTGTTGATGAATTTCTCTATTCATAGGCCTTGAATATCTTATATAAACGTTTAAAATAGATATTCTGTTTGACACCCTGATCGTGTATCTATTTGATAGTTTAAGCCATGTCGACTCATATCTATCCATGTAGAAAGATCGGGCTCAAACTTGGGCTTATTTATTTACTCACGTTGCATCCCTAGAAGTCAAGTGTGTATCCAAAACATGCTCGTTGGGGCCTATGCAGGTGTTTGGGGGTATTTTATAATTATTTGTTGAACCTTGTCGACTCTTACTTATCTTCTTAGGAGGTTCAAGTTTAAATTTATTAACCCGTGTAACATTCCTTGACATCACGTGTGTTCCTACAACACACTCGTCGGGGCCCATGCAGGTATATAATTGCACTTTCCCTTTTTATGTATCTATGTGTTTACATATTACAATGCTTATCTGAGGGGTCATTTTTATAATATTTTGAGGCCGATCAGTTATGCAGGTGACTGCCATATGAATGTAGCATTCTAATTTGATTCTGGTACATGCTTTCTGTCCCCTTGCATGAATGTTGTGGATCTAGTGGCGTGGCATCGTACTATGGTCTTTTGTCCATTTCATATAAATAGATTGGCGTACACTACTTATTTCTTTCTGCAAGTGGATTGTAATGAACTAATGAATCTTCTTCTTTTTTCTGCGGGTACTTGCATTTGTTGTATTTTTTTTTATTCTGCTTGTGGACAACATTTAGTTTGTATGTCAGGTTTTCTATAAGGGGCTGTAAATACTTACACTCAATGTATATCATCTAATGTTTGCTTGTACATAGCATGTATCATGTATACGATCTCTCAGAGAAGTCCATGGGAGCTTGTATATGTTGTAGTCCTTTAGCATTTTGCTTGTGAACACCACATCAAGGCATACAACGAATCTTCTATGGTAGATTTTGGGTACTTGCATTGGCTGCATTCTCTATGTATTTTGCTGTAACAATTTGTAGGTGTGTGCGTGTCCAATAAATATAGTAGATATTTTGTCTTTTACTCACAGATAGCCTATTGTATGTATACATATGGTTGGTCGTAGGGAGGATCCGACATTTATTGTACATTGCTTGTTGTATGTTGACTTTTAGCATATATAGATAATCGCATTATTCATCTGCAACTTTCCTACTATCGTTGCATCAATGTGGGCATAACATTTACCATTCACAAATCTATATATTATCTATTATATGTTGGCCTCTGTTGTTGGCTCCAAGAGTTTGGCATATTATCTTGCAAATTCAAGTTTAAAGACAAGTCCTTTGTTGTCTTTGCAGACAATAAGAGTGCAATACATTTGTTTGTATGATTGATATATACAGCAGTCATCCTTATCTTTATAAGGATTGCATGATATTCATTTGGATGTATATCACTGCCATTTATGCATACTCACATATATCCCATAGTTGTTTTTAACAGATTGACATTTTCCTTTACTAGCTAGTTGATGTTTTTTTAAAGATATTCCAATGTTGATTGCATCAATTACCACATTTATCACCAATCCTTCCATACATACTGACAGACGAATTTCTACCTTCGTTATTGATATAATTATGTATATTTATCGATGATTCTCTACACTTGTTTGCACATGTTTTTGGTGTTCTTGGGGCAATCATATGCGTTCCTAATACAGTCAGTGTTGGTTGTAAGGAGATTTGTTACATTTATAGAGGACCCATCACACCTTTAGTGTAATTAGAGTAGCATATTCTAGCATTTGTCTTGGGGGATGTTATCATGTATACTTTGGATTTTCTATAATTTCTTGCAAGTATATACACTCAATACGGTATGATGTCTTGGCTTATAGGTAATATTTTGTATCATTATATACATTAAGTCATTGTGCTCATTGTATACCAATCTCCCTCACTTGTAACTGTTCCATATAATTGTTTGCATGTTGACTTGCGTTGCTAGTAGGAGTGCCATACTTCAACCTGATCTTGGTATGCACTCTTCAAACATTCCTTCTTTGTAAATATTCTTATACATTGATGTAGTAGAGAAGTTATTACATTTGTTGTATATCTCCTATATCTACTTGTGCCATTGCATCCCTCACAATCCTCTTGAATATGTTAGAAGGATGGTGGATAGTATTATGACAAGTCTTTGATTTCATCCTCGCTCTATGTCAATCACCACCTTCATTCCTTGCTAATAAACATATCATGTAACAACTCATTATTCATAGACATGTTGCATTCTTTACAAGTCATTTGTTAATTTGTATTATTTATCATGTCTTGACTTTCCAATCTTTCATAAGAAATTGGTGCATTTGCTTGTGAGTGAGTAGTGTTTGTAAGCAAGTTATTTTATTCATTACTTGTCTGCTTCATACACTCATGAATGTCCACATTCCTTGAAAGTTCTTGATCTATGCTTGCAAAACTCTACTTACTTATTGTCATCCATTTGAACGCATCTGCACGAACTCCTTGCATATGCTTGTAGGTGGATTATTACTTGTTGGCACATGCACTTGAATTGCCATAATGAATGAATGAGTTGTAGTATTGAGAAAGCCTTCGAGTTGTGATTTTCAAGAAAGTCATATTTGAAGTCTTTTATTTAAATGCAATTCCAAAACTCATTCATTTGCATTTAATTAGGAATTCATTATTTTGTAAATTATAATTGCATTTAACATTTTGAGATCTAGTTCGTTGTTTAGTGGCTTGTGACATGTTCCATATGGTCTGAATCAAGCTTACTTTCTATTCAAGTTCAGGTGTAGTTCACTATTGATTGTTCAAGTCAAGTTATGCACAGATTTATTTAAGACTTTTGCTTAATTATTCAAGTTTGAAATTAGTTCATTTAATTTTCAATTTTAAGTTCCAGTCCTTTGTCATTTGGTCCAAATGAAGTTCATAAGTCCCCTATTAATTTGTCCAATTCTTGTGCATTTTCAGATGGGATTTTGGGAGCTTCTCGGCATCTCCCTAGTTTAGGGGAAACTATGAGAAATTGGGCCATCCCACCAGCTACAAGAGCGTGTATAGTTGGTGTCGGGTGACACCATGGTCGTACATCTTCGAATCCCACAATGTTATGAGAGCATGTTTGGGGCCTTCAAAAGTACCTGTATGACGAACACAAGTGGCTTTCCCCACTATGGTTTAAGAGCATGTATTGAGTTTACAAACCATGCTATATGCGTCTCAACGGGATTCCTCCTACCATTCTATGAGAGCGCGTATAGGTAGTTCTCCGATCTACTGCAAATGCTGAAAATAAGATTTTAGGTTATTACTCGCCTAATCGTAAGCGTCAGACTAGGTTTCCTCCCACCTAGGAGATTTTTCGGGCCGCCACAAACGACGAGAGCATGATCTTAAGTGAAATAAATAAAAAGTATCCTTTTTTCCCTCCTCTTTTTTTTTTTTATTTCTCTTTTTTTTTGTCATTTATTTCTTTAACTTCTTTCTTTCTTTTTTTTTTAAGCTTTCCACACACACACACACACACACACACACACACACACACACACACACACACACATATATATATATATATATATATATAAGGTTATTACAATAGATGGACAGAGGCAGCATGAGGAAGATAAGCGGGAAGCTCTCTCTCTCTCTTTCTCTCTCTCTCTAATTACAACAAACCAACTTTATCGTCAGGGATGATATAAATATTATCCTGTATGATCAGTGCAATTAAGCTTAATTAGTCAGGATGATTTGGGACGATCAGAAGGTTTTTGTTCATATCATCAAGGATGATAGGATATCGTCATGTACAATTAGTATAAGTTGTTAAATATTATCCAGTCAATCGCACTGAATGGATATATGGACAATAGAAAAATAGCTTGATCGTCTCAGGTGATTAGTTCAAATCCATAATAATCATCCAGAGCATCGCCGTGAAAAGTAGCTAGCCGATGTTTGGTCGTCTAGAAACAACTAACGTTTGTGAACAAATCATCCTGGCTGATCCTGAGATCGTCTAAGACAATATGATCGAGAAATCAAATCTTAATTTCTTTCTTTAATTACCAGATTAATTTAGGCATAATTGTGTTACATCGTTCAGGATGATGTTAAAAAATAAATAATACCTAAATAGATTTGGCGGCTGATTCTTTCTAATTTGAGCCTATCATCCTGGCCAATATAAATATCGTCTAGAATGATGAGCTTAATAACAACTGCCTTAACCAGGATGCCCTAATTAGGGTTTATGTTTTTAATTGATCGCCCAGGCCAATTTGTAGATCATCCCAGATGATGTGACAAAAAATAGAGAACTTTAAAAATAGTAAGGAATTTTTCCCCAAGTGTGTGTGTACAAGGTTACTTAGCATCATGAACCATATCGTTTATAATAGACTCAAGAAAGGGAAAAGTTTACAAACTAACTTAGAACTAATCAACCCAATCTTGAGCTGATCAAATTACAGTTTGATCTTCTATACCTAAAATGTTAGTAGGTAAGGCAGTCATAGAGAAATAAAAGTGTTTGTTGTCATCAAAATTATAGTCCCTGAAAGTAGATTTGTAATAATCTCCCGCTTTTTCATGATGACAAATAAAAAAAAATAATTCAAGCAGTTCAAAGCAATTTTAATGAAATAGATAAAGAAACAAACACAGTTCAAATAGTTTAACTATCCAACACAAAAATATAACAAACTAGAACAGGCTAGAATAGTATACACTAGTACAGCTACTCCTCCTTTTGACATCAAAAAAAGGAGGAAAAAAAAATAAACTACTAAACAGAAGTAAAACAACATCACACAAAAATAAGCAAACTAAAAGAAAGACGGCCCCTGATCATTCGAAGGAGGAGGTGGTGGTGGTGGATGTGGCTGAAAGTAATTGGAAAGAATTGCAAACTGCTCCCCAAGCTAGGCCATATCTTGGTCGTGCTGATGCTGTTAGTGAGCTACATAAGCCTTGAAGCGTGCAACATCCTCTGCATGTTGCTTCTCTTGTGCAGCGATGTAGGTCTCAAAGCGAATCTCCCACTGGTCGAATCGCTCCACCAGCTGATCCAGCTAAGAGTGTTGGTGAAGCATAGTAGGTGTAGGAGCTGCCTCCTCCTCAGCCCCCTTGGCTTTCTTGTGCCATGGGTGGAGATGAGTACTGTGAAGAATGTTGAAGGAGTTGTTTGAGTAGAAGGCTGGCTAAAAATTTGGTGAGGTAGGATATTAGAGGTTATATTTTGATTCTGAGACATATGTAATGATATGTCCTAGGACTAGGACATGATTAAGCTTCCACGTATGTCCTAGATCTTGAATAGTAGTCAGATGCTCAATGTAACAAAAAAGCATATCAATGGCATTGAATTCACGACAAGCCAAAATGTAAAAAGTGGTGACCGAAAGAAGAGGAGTGATATGAATGCGATCACCATCTTTTAGAAGAATTGAGATTCGAAGGATATGCTGGATTATCCTAGCATCTTTGAGTAAAGTACTAGACTCTCTTATGTAAAAGTGAGCATTAGTATTTTTGAGAAAGTGGTTGGTCGGAGCCCAGTCGTAGTCAAGATCAGAACACAGGGTGTGAAGTTTTCCCCCTATGGTGGAAAGTTGTAAAAGCTCTTGACAGTCCCAATATGTGATTTCGACGGGATGTTTATTCACATATGACTAGAGAGAAATGAAAGAGGAATTTATACAAAGGCTATCAAAAAATTCAAAAAGTAATTCTGAATTAAAAGGGATTGAGAGAGTAAGAAGAAAGGTCAAGGAAGTGTGCACAAATAAATCTAGGACAGGATAGGAAAGAATATACAGGTTGACAGTCCGGGATACAATAATCCTGGCTATTTTGCAGCTTTGATAGGCAGCTTGATCATCCACCTCAGTGAAGCAAGGGTCCATATTCGCCCTCGAGGAACTCCGAGATGGATGGCGAGAAATCTTTCCACCGGACAATTATAGAGTTGAAGAGGAATTGATTGAATGAGGAATTATATGAGAAAAATTGATTGAATGACTCAATTTATAAAGAAAGGATTCGATCGTCCAGGACAATCATAGAATTGTCCAGGTCAATCACGTGCAATAATTTAATTCAAGATGATTAGTCAAAAAGGCAGCAAAGTCATCCAAGATGATCAGGTATCATCTAGGATGATAAGAACTAAGCGATCATCCTGAGGAGTCAAGCCGGACGACCGTTAAAAATGAAGATCATCCTGGCCAATTAGGTGGATCGTCTAGGATGATGCACAATAATGGATCGTATCGACCGAATTAAAGTTGAGTGCTGAACTTTGTCACGTGGATCATACAGGACGAACAGGTGTATCGTCCAGAATGATCACCAATAATTGAGCAAAAATTGTGAAGATTGTCCAAGACGAGGAGGATCGTCCAGGATAAGGAGGATCATCCAGGATTATCACAAGTAATTGAAATAGAAGATGATCAAATCGTCCAAGACGATCAGAAGTAGAGGAGTCAAAATAGCCATTAGATGAAATTTCAAGAGTGAATTGAACAGATCATCCAAGACGATATGAATATCATCCGGGATGATGTGAAAAAAAAAAAGTTTCAAAATAAAAAATGGATGGAGATGATCAGATAAGACCCAAACACTTGAAAATTAACTTAAAAAGCAATATAATATGAAAAGGATATAACAAAAGTAAAATAAAGTTTTTTTCTTAATCAAAGCTTGAATATGATAAATTCTCCATGAGATTGAATAAAAAAATTTATAAGATTCAATAAGTTGCCAAAATCTAAAGAAACGGTAGAACAACTGATCTTGTTAGCCCTAACTCGGACTTGTTCCAGGGGGAAACCATCCTTCTACTTAGTTTTATAAAAATATTTTATAGAATAATATAGTAAAATAATTAGTTATAATCATGAATTCTGAAATCAAGCCTTTAAAAAATATTACGTGACACATGAATTCTTCTAAGATTTAAAAATTTTGAAATAGAAGAAGCTTGCTTTTGATTTGTGCCTCTTGTCAATTTGATTGACGCTCTTTACGCATCTTTTGATTTTTGATACACATTGTGTGTGTGTGTGTGTGTGTGTGTGTTTATATTACAATTTGGCGTCATTGCACATCTTTTAATTTTGGCATCATTGGACACTTTTTTTCATTCATTTTTTTCAAACTAGATCCCATTTTTAAAATTTTTAACAATTCTTAGTTGTGATTATATCTTCCAGATATTAGAGAAGAAAAACTCATTCTCTAATATAAGGAAGAATGAATCACAAAATAGAATAAAAAATTATATGATAAATTCAACGACAAGATTATAAAAATCTAAATGTAAATTAAAGACTTTGAACATTGTATATATTTAAGATAGATTACGTAGCAAGATTAAAAAGATCTCAATTTCAAAGTCCAGTTATTAATGTTAGATAAATTTTTGTTTAGAATAGAAAATTACACCACTAAAAAAAGTCAGAGAGAATGAAACAATCAACGGTGTTTTTCCCCTTTAGCTGATTTAGATATGTCAATCATTGACTACAAATTATAAAAAAACAAAAATATGGCATAAAATATCAATTCAGCAGTGATTAAAAGAAAAAAATAAAACAACAAAGAAAAAATTAAATCAACAAAAATGAAATAGATGAAAAATATAAAAAAAATATGTAAGAAAAAAAAAATATAAAAGAAAACAACAAACAATAGATAAAAGATTAGAAATCAAGTTCATGCATTTATGTCAATCACACTCAATCTGATTCTTAAAGTGCTGAAAGTGTCAAAGGCCAGTGGTTTAGTAAAGATGTTAGCTAGTTGATTCTTAGTTGCCACATGGTGTAACTCAATGTCTCCTTTGGTCACATGGTCTCTAATAAAGTGATGCCTTATGTCTATGTGCTTGGTCCTTGAATGCTAGAAAGGATTTTTAGAAATGCAGATGACACTAGTGTTGTCACAAAGGATTAAAATTATGCCTACAGGTAATCCTAAATCTAGAACTTATTGCTTTAACTAAAGGACTTGGGCCACACAACTACCTAAAGTGATATACTCTGCTTCAGCAGTGGAAAGTGCAATAGAGTTTTGCTTCCTACTAAACCAGGAGACTACATATTGTCATATGAATTTGCAAGTCCCAGAAGAGCTCTTTCTATCCACCTTACATCATGTAAAATCAGAATTAAAATATCCAATAATCTCAAAAGAAGTGTTGTGCCTAGGATATCAAATTCCTAAGTTTTGGATTCCTAAAAGATATCTAAGAATTCTCTTAACTACAGTTAGGTGGAATTCTTTAGGATCAACTTGAAATCTAGCACAGAGAAAAATGCTAAACATTATATCAGGTTGGCTAGTAGTCAAGTAAAGTAAAGATCCAATCATCCCTCTATACTTCTTTTAATCAATTAATTTTCCATTTAGGTCCTTGTCCAACTGAACACTGGAGGTCATAGGAGTATTAATTTTCTTAGCTTTATCCATTTAATATTTGTTCAAGATGTCCTTTATATACTTTGATTGATTTAGAAAGGTTCCATCATCTAGTTGTTTATGTTAAAACCAAAAAAAGTAGGATAACTCTCCTATCATACTCATCTCAAATTTTCTACTCATTATTTTAGAGAAATCATTACATAGCCTTTTATTAGAAGATCCAAAAAGTATATCATCAATATAGATTTGAGCAATGAGTAATTCATCTCCTATTTTCCTTAGAAAATGGTGGTGTCAGCGCTCCCCTTAACAAACTCCCTCTCTAGTAAGAATGTGTTAAGCCTCTCATATCAAGCTCTTGGTGCCTGCTTTAATCCATATAAGGCCTTTTTTAATTTGAAAATATGATTTGGAAATTTGGAACTCTCAAAACCTGGGGGGTTGCTCTAAAAACACATCCTCTTTTATTATCCCATTTAAAAAGGAACTCTTAATATCCATTTGGAAAAGCTTAAATCCTTTATACTAGGAAAAGGCTAGTAGCACTCTAATAGCTTCCAATCTAGCTACAGGGGCAAAGGTCTCCTCAAAATTAATCCCTTTTATTTGGTTGTACCCCTTAGTAACCAATCTTGCCTTATTCCTAACCACCACACTAGAATCATTCATTTTATTCTTAAAGATCCATTTGGTTCAGACTACACTTTGTCCCTTTGATCTTTCTAAAAGCTCCTAAATATTATTCCTAACATATTAGTTTAATTCCTCTTGTATGGCTAAGATCCAAAACTCATCAGAAAGGGCTTGATTGATGTTAGTGGGTTCAGTCATTAAGATAAAGGCAGAGTGGTTCACTTCCTTTCTAAGTCCATGCCTAGTCCTAACACCTTCAAAAGGGTCTCCTATGATCAGTTCTTTAGGATGACTCAAAGAATATCTCCAATCTCTAGGCAAGGTGTGTGTAGCTTCAACCCTTTACTCCAAGTTTGCATTTTCTACTCCTTGGGTAATCTCACCTACTCCTTCAATGTTTTGGGGTTCTACCATCTTCTCTAAATTTTCAACTCCTATGGTAATCTATCCAACTTCATCTTCATCCTCAACTCCAGGCTTCTTAGGATCAGATTCATCAAACACTACATGAGTAGTCTCCTCCACCACCAAAGTCTTCTTATTAAACAACCTAAAGGACTTCCCCATAATTGAATATCCTAAGAACATTCCTTCATCAAATTTTGGGTCAAATTTTTCTAAGTGTGACTTCCCATTATTAAGAATGAAAATCTTAAAGCCAAAGATGTGGAGGTGGGAAAGGTTGGGTGTCCTACCCTAAAGGATCTCATAGGGTGCCTTATCAAGTTTGGTTCTAACATTCACCCTATTTAATACATAATAAGATGTGCTTAGCGCTTCATCCTAAAAGTATTTTGGAAGTGAATACTCAACAAGCATGGCTCTAGCGGCTTCTACTAAGCTTCAATTTTTTCTTTCAACTATCCAATTCTACTGAGGTGTCCTAGGAGCTAAGAAGTTGTGATAAATTCCCTTATCCTCATAGAAGTCTCCAAATCTCTCATTTTCAAACTCTCCCCATGGTCACTCCCCATGGTGACTATGGATGGTCAAAATCTCACAACCTAGCTTTTTCTGAATCCAAGTGAAGAAGGATCAAAACTCATCAAAAGACTCATTCTTGTGTGACAGAAATCTAATCCAAGTAAACCTCGAGTAGTCATCGACAATCATAAATCCATAAACATTTCCCCCTAAGCTGGCAGTGCTAATGGGTCCAAGCAAATCCATGTGAAGGACTTCTGAAGGTCTAGAAGTGCTAATATCCTTAATGGAGTAAAAAGAGGATTGAACTTGCTTCCCTAGTTGGCATGCATCACAAAGGTGGTCTTTAGAGAATTTAAGCTTGGGGATACCTCTAACTAGATCTTTATGGGTCACACTTCTAAGAGTTTTCATACTAGCATGACATAATCTCCTGTGCCATAACCATGAATCATCAGCAGTAATTTTTAAGCAAAATGAAATAACACATTAAATATTATTTAAGTGAAGCATGTAAACATTTATTATCCACTTTCCCTACAAAATAGTGTTATTATTTATGCTTATAATACAAGTATTTGCCAAGAATTTTATGATAAAACCTTTATCGTAAAGCTGACTAACACTAAGTAAGTTATGTTTCAATCCATCTACAAGCAAAACATTTTCAATAAAAAGGTTATTGGAGTTTCCGATTATACCTACGCCTCTGGGGGTGTTGTCTCCAAGAGTAACCTTGCCTCCAGCCCTAGCCTCCAGCAAAATGAATTGATTTGCATCTCTAGTTAAGTATCTTGAGCATCCGCTATCCAGGTACCACATGCTCTCATGAGGCCTTTTGTGAGAGAAAACCTACAAAATCATCAAACGTCAGATTTAGGAACATAAGCATATTTGGGTCCCTTCTTTTGGAAAGAAGAATGCAATCCATGTATGTTATACTGTGAATCATGCAATTTGGGTATCCACACCCAATATGTACCATGGTGAATATTGCAATTATGTGAAATATGTCATAACATGCAACATAAAAACATATAACACCAGGAAATGGATTTACTAATCTATTCAGGTAGTAATGCTTCCTTTTAAATTTATATGATGCATGCAATGTTGGTTTATTATTTTCAAAAGCTTTGAGATTTTCTAATTTCTTAAATTCTTTTTTTAACTCAGTATGAGATGACTTTAAGGAATCATGTGTATCAGATAATTCAGTATGCTTTTTTGTTTAATGCATCAAACTCATCAAGTAATGACATGTGATTTCTATCGATTGTAGAATGATCTTTAAGTAAAATTTCATGCTCTTTTTGCAAATTTAAAAACTCTAATTTCAAACTAGCATGTGATTTCTTAAGTTTACTATATGATGCATGAATTTGTTCAGAAACTTTAAGTAATTATTCGTAGGTTAGTTCACATACCTCTTCTTGGTCAAACTAACCAAGATGATATCCGCCATCAAGCATAAGTTTGTAGTTTCCTCTTAAGCTTCAGTCTCAAAGGAGTCCAATGCTAAATCCATCTAGAATGCCTTTTAGAACCTCTTCTTGTCCTTTTTGAACTTGGGTTTCTCCTCACCCTTGTCCTTGCTTGAGTCAGCTTTAAGTGTCGAACAATCAGCTTTAACATATCATGGCTTCCTGCATTCAAAGCAGATCATAACATTAGAATTCTTAAAATTTTTTCTACCCTTACCTTTATTCCACTTCTAATGGTTTTTGTGCTTCTTCCTTATAAAACTTTTGAGTTTCCTTGTGATTAAGGCAACATCATCGCTTTTAGACTCGGAAGAATCAGTTTCTGTGTTGTTGGCCTTCAGTGCCACAGTTTTCTCCTTCTTTTTTCACCTACATCAATATTTCTTTAATTTACCCTTTGCTCGAAAGCAAAGTGTGATCCAAGTAAATTATCAAAAGAATCAGTATTTAAATCTTTAGATTCAGTAATTGCAGTGATCTTAGCATCAAAAGAAAATGGCAAGCATCTCAAAATTTTATTTACTCTTTCATAATTAGTTAGTTCTCTTCCTAATGCATGCAATGAAGTGACAATTTGACTAAACCTAGTATACATGTCAGAAATTGATTCAGAAGGTTTCATATGAAGAACTTCGTAGTCAAGCAATAACATATTCAATCTAGATTGCTTAACCTCATTGGTTCCTTTATATGTAATACACAATCTATCCCAAATTTCTTTACCAGTCATATAAGTTGAAATACGCATATAATCTTCAGATATAAAAGCACATAAAAAATAATTCAAATATTTTGTATTAAGTTGTGCTAAATCTCTTTCATCAAAAGTCCATTCAGTAAAAGAAAGTTCAATTTTAATGTCATTAATTTCACGACAAGGAGATGTATAACCATCCTTAATAAGCATCCACATACGATATTCAATCGATCATAAAAAAGTAGACATGTGCGTTTTCTAAAATCAAAAGAAATATTATCAAACAAAGGTGGTTGGATAATAGAATACCCTACCATAGTATTATGATTATTGAAGTTAGCCATGGATCAAAATTCAAACGTTTTCAAAAACTCGATTTTATGAATCCCGCTCTAATACCACTTAAAAGTTTATTAGGGATGTTAAGCCCTTATAAACTAGCATAAGCTAACCAAGAGGGGGGGTGAATTGGTATTTTAAAAAATCTTTCAATCAAAAACAAAAACTCAACCAAACCAAAATTTACCACAAAGAAATTTAACGTGTGGAAATTAAATGTAGAAAAAATTGTTGTAAAGAACATAGAAATTTATAGTGTTTAGGTCAACTCGACCTACATCCACTCCTTAGAGGCGCCCTCCAAGTATTGCACTAAACTAAGTGACTCTCCTTTTGCTCTCACTGTAAGGTGGAGAAGCCTGTACAAAACCTCCTTTCCACCGACACCAGTGAGGCAGAGAACCCAACTCCTTTTGCTTCCTTTTAAAGCAGGCATAGAACCTTGAATGATTACTAAAGTAGATCTCTTCGAACCTCTAAGAATAACAGATGATGATCGAAGAAGATGACTTGGATCCTTGCTTGGAGAAACCTTTATAAAACCCCTCAGAAAATCCTTTTTATAAGATCCTCTCTCTCTCTCTCCGTTTCTCTCCCTCTCCTCTAGGCTCTCTCAGGTCAAGACAACAGCAAAAGATGATCTCTTGGGTAGAACAAGAGGTCTTATATAGAAGAGCTTCATAATAGCTCTTAATTACAACAAGCCTACTTTATCATCCTCTACGATCAATGCAAATTAAGCTCAATCAGCTGGGATGATTAGAAGATTTTTATTCATATCATCTAGGATGATAGGATATTATCCTGTATGATTAGTACAAGTCATTAAATATTATCCAGACAATCGCACTGAATGAATATCTGGATGATGAAAAATAGCTTGATCGTCCATGCCGAACTCATGATCATCCCGGACGATTAGTTCAAATATGTGAAAATCATCTACAGCATCACCCTGAATAGTAGCTGGCTGATGTTTGGTCATCCAGAGATAACTAAGGTTTGTGAACTAATCATCCCGACTGATCCTGTGATCGTCCATAATGATATGATCGAGCAATTAAACCATAATTTCTTTCCTCAATTACCAAATTAATTTAAGAATAATTGTGTTATAACATCCAGGACGATGTCCTGGATGATGTCCAAAAAGGAACAATACCTAAATAGATCTGGCGGCTGATTCTTTTTTATTTGAGCCTATCATCTCGTCCTATATAAATATCATCCAGGATGATGAGCTTAATGGCAGGTGCCTTAACCAGGATGCCCTAATTAGGGTTTCTATTTTTAACTGATTGTCCAGGCCGATTTGTGGATCGTCCCAAATGATTTGACCAAAAATAGAGAACTCTAAAAATATTTAAAAATTTTTCTCCAAGTGTTTGTGTGTAAGGTTACTTAGCATCAGGACCCAAATCATTTACAATAGACTCAAGAAAGGGAAAAGTTTACAAACTGTCTCAGACCTAGTCTACCCAATCTTAAGCTTGTTCAAATTGCAGTTTGATCTTATGGACCTGAAATGTTTGTAGGAAAGGCAGTCATAGAGAAACAGAAGTGTTTTCTATCATCAAAATTATACTCCTTGAAAGCATATTTGCAACACCCATGCAGATGTTTGGGGGCATTTTATAATTATTTGTTAAAACTTGTTGATTACTACTTACCTATTGAGGAGGGTCTTGTTCAAATTTATTGACCCATATAGCATCCCTAGATATCACGTGTATTCCTATAACATGCTCACCGAGGCCCATTTGGGTATACAATTGCACTTTCCTCTTTTATGTACCTATGTGTTTACATATTTTAATGCATATGCGAGGTACATTTTTGTAATATTTTTAGGTCGATCAGTTGTGCGGGAGACCGCCATTTGAATTTATTATTCTATTTGATGCTTGTACATTCCTTTTATCCTCTTACATGAATGTTGCGGATATGGTGGCATGGCGTCGTATTATAATTTTTTCCCGTTTCATATAGGTAGACTATTGCACACTACTTTTTTCTTTCTGCAAGTGCATTGTAGTGCACTAACAAATCTCCTACTTTTTGCTATTGGTTCTTGCATTTGTAATATTTTCTTTCATCTTCTTGTGGACAACATTTAGTGTGTATGTAAGGTTTTCTACAAGGGGCCGTAGACACTTGCACTAGCTGTATATCATCCAACATTTGCTTGCAGATAATAAGTAGCATGTATACAAATCTCCCATAGCAGCCTATGGGAGCTTGTATTTTTTTAGTGCTTTAGAATTTTGCTTGTGAACACCACATCAGGCATACAACAGGTCTTCTATGTTAGCTTATAGGTACTTGCATTTGTTGCATTTTCTACATATTTTGTTGTGATGATTTATAGGTGTGTGGGGGTTCTGTATATATAACACATATTCTATAGTTTACTCACAAATGATATGTTGTATGTATAAATATGGTTGGTTATAGGGAAGATTCAGCATTTACTGTACATTGCTCATTGTATGTTGACTTTCAGCATACATAGGTAACTGCATTATTCATCTATGGCCTCCCTACTATTATTGCAAGAACGTGGGCATAACATTTGCCATTCACATATATATAGACTATTTTATATATTTTGGCCTCTTTTACTAGGATTCTTATTTGGTCCGGTGCAAGGACCTAGAGGAAGGTTCGGTTTTGCCTAAAAAAGTGCAAATACCGAGTTTTTTGAAAAAATACCGAGTTTTTCAAAAAACTCGGTATTTGCACTTTTTACCTATTTTTGGATAAAACCGAACCTTCCTCTACATCCAGTGAAAGGACCTAATAATTGCTCCTTTTGTTGGTTGCAAGAGTTTGGCATATCATCTTGCAAATCCATGTTTGAAGACATGTCCTTTATTGTCTTTGTAAATAATAAAAGGGCAATACATTTGTTTATTTGATTGATATATGCATCAGTCATCCTCATTTTTATATAGATTGCATAATATTCATTTGGATGCAAATCATTGCCGTTCATGTGTACTCACATGTATCTAATAGTTATTTTTAAGGGATTGTCATTTTCCTTTACTGGGTAGTTGATGTTGACTGTAGAGATATTCCAATGTTGTCTGCATTGATTTCCACATTTATCACCAAACCTTCTATACATGCTGATTGATGAATTACTACCTTCGTTATCGATCTCTTTATGTATTTTAAGTAGCAACTTTCTACACGTGTTTGCACATGTTTCAGTGTTTGTAGGGCTATCATATGCATCCCTAAGACAATCAGTATTTATTGTAAGGAGATTTGTTACATTTATAGAGGACCCATCACACCTATCGTGTACTTAGTGTAGAATATTTTGGCATTTGTCATAGGGGATATTATCATGTATGCTTTGGATTTCTGCCATTTCTTGCAAGTATCTACATTCAATACGGTATGATAACTTGGTTTATAGGTGATGTATTACATACATTGTAATCTTCTGTCTCATCATATACATTAAGTCATTGTGCTCATTGTATACCAATCCCCCTCAATTGTAAGGGTTCAATACATTTGTTTGCATGTCGACTTACGGTGGCTGTAGAAGGGCCATACTTCAACTTGAATTGGTATGCACTCTTCAAATGTTGCATATCACTTATATCAGGTTGTTCCATTTCATCCCTCACAATCCTCTTGCACATGTTAGAAGGATGGTGGATAGTATTATTACAAGTCATTGATTTCATCCTCACTCTATGTAAATCACCACCTTCATGCCTTGCTTATAAACATATCATGTAATAGCTCATTATTCATAGACATACTGCATTATTTACATGTCTTTTGATAATTTGCATTATTTATCATGTCTTGACTTTCAAATCTTTTGCAAGAAATCGATGCATGTGTTTGAGAGCAAGTTATTTTATTCATTACTTGTTTGCTTCATACACACGTGAATATCCACCTTCATTACGAGTTCTTCATATATTCTTGCAAAACTCTACTTACTTATTATCATCCTTTTGAACGCATCTAGAATAACTCCTTGCATACGCTTATAGGTTGATTATTACCTATTGGTGCTTGCACTTGACTTGCCATAATAAAGGAATGAGTTGTAGCATTGAGGAAGCCTTCGTGTTATGATTTTCAAGCAAGTCATATTGGAAGTCTTTTATTCAAATGCAATTCCCAAACTCATTCATTTGCATTTAATTAGGAATATCATTATTTTGTAAATTATATTTGCATTTATCATTTTAAGATCCAATTCATCGTTAGTGGATTATGGCATGTTTCCTATGGTTTCAATCAACTAACTTTCTATTCAAGTTCTAGTATAGTTCAATATTGATTGTTCAAGTCAAGTTATGTACAAATTTATTTAAGTCGTTTACTCATTTATTCAAGTTTGAAATTAGTTCATTTAATGTTCAAATTTAAGTCCTAGTCCTTTGTCATTTGGTCCAAATCAAGTCCATGAGTCCCCTATTAATTTTTCCAACTCTTGCGCATTTTCAGATGAAATTTTGATATCCTCCAAACATCTCCCCAGTTTAGAGGAACTATAGGAAATTGGACCATCCCACCCTGCTATAAGAGCATTTATGGTTGGTGCCGGGTGACACTGTGATCATACATCTTCGATTCCCACCACACTACGAGAGCGTGTATGGAGTCTTAAAAAGTTCATGTATGAAGAACATAAGTTACTTTCCCCACCACGCTACAAGCGTGTGTATAGGGCTCACCCACCTCGCTGTATGCCTTGCACCGGGCTTCCTCATATTGTGCTACGAGAGCACATATAGGTGGTTCTCTCGTCTGTCGCAAACGTCGAAAATGGGAATTTAGGTGATTATTCGCCTTGTCGTAGGCGCCACACTGAGTTTCCTCCCACCATGCTACGAAAGTGCATATAGGGCATTTTTGATCCTCTGCAAACAGCGAGAGTGGGATTTTGTGTGAAATGAATAAGAAGGTTCCCTCTCTCCCCTCTTCTTTTTTACTTTTTTTTTTCTTCTCTTTTTTTTTTTCTTTTTTTAATTTCACTCTTTTTTGTTATTTTTTTCATTTACTTCTTTCTTTTCTCTTAACTTTCATCACACACAAATATATATATATATATATAATTAAATTATAATGAACATAATTATAAAAATAATAAAAAAAAATTATTAACAGTCTGATTTGAAAAGGGGATAGGGCAGGAATCGACTGAGGGAGATTTGGCAGAGCAGGGTAGAGGAGACGGGTAGGGGCTGCGTGAGCAAGATAAGGGAAGGCTTTCACTCTCTCTCTCTCTAAGAATTTGTTAGGTTTGTTAAGCCCTTATGAACTTGCCCGAGGCTATCTAATAGGGGGTGAATTGGTGTTTTAAAAATTTTAACTTAAAAAAAGAGAAAATCTTTTTGAGATTTTTTATATTTGAAAATAAACTACATTTATACTAAGGTGGAAGCAAAATAATTTCACAGAAATAGAATTATGATATTTCAATCACATAAATAATCAAGAGTAAATAATACATAAATTAAGTACAGGAACAAAAAATAGAAAGAACACACTATATTTTTATAGTGGTTCAGTCAACTTAACCTACATCCACTCTCTAGAGCCTTCCCTCCAGGTATTACACTAAAACTATAGTGTTTATCCTTTTTCTCCTAAAGAAAAGTAGAGAAGCCCTTACAAAATCTTTTCTCCGACCATGATGAGGTAGAAAACCTAGACTCCTTTTACTTCCTCTCAATCAGGCAGGGATTCCTATCTCCTTTTGCTTTCTCCTAAGGCAAACCTCCCTAGAGCCACCAAAGAGCCAAGGATGGTGATTGGAGAAGATAACTTGAATCCTTACTAAGAGCAACCTTTATAAATACCTAACAAACTCCCCATCATAAGATTCTCTCTCTCTCTCTCTCTCTCTCTCTCTCTCTCTCTCTCTCTCTCTCTCCCCCCCAAGCTCTCGTTCTACTTCTCTAAGTTCTCTCAGGTCAGGACAATAGAAAAAGATTGTATAATTAGTAATTAAGAGAGCTTAAATAGATGGCCTTAAAAATGCCCTAATTTTTAACTTATTGTCAAAGATTATCCAGGAAGATTGACAAATCATCATGTATGATTAGTTTAAATCTTCCCTTCTAGCTAGGATGATCTGGGTATCCTATCGAATTAGAACACAAAGTTTGTTCTGATTGTCCAGGACGATGTGGCCATCATCTTATACCATTAGTTCAAAATCAGACATTATCATCCAGTAGATAGTTTGGGACATCCAGGAGATAAATCAAGATAATATGTAGAAATATAATTAATCTTCTAGGATAGTGTTGTGATCGTCCTATATGATTAGTTCAAAATTAGACATTATTGTCCAATAAATAGTTTGAGATGTCTAAAAGATTTAAGAGAAAGCTTAGGTGTGATCATCCTGGATAATTGATTAATTAATCTAACCTTAATTACTCTACTAATAACTTGATTAATTTAGGCATAATTAATACTAATTATCTAGGATGATTAGGATGGTTCTATATGATTAGTGCAAATTTGAGAGTTTTAAAATCTTGACTAAATGAGTTTGGCAGCTAGTTTTATGATTGGAGCATATCATCTAGGATGATGGGAGTAACATTCAGGATGATTTGTTTAATCATGTTTACATGTCCTAGATGCCCTAATTAATTTTAAGAGCTGAATAGATAATCCAGGACAATCCAAAATTGACTTGTACGATTTAGACAAAAAAATTAATTTTCTCTATTTCCCTTTACTCACTCCCTTGAGTGTGTGTGTGTGTGAAAGGTTACTTAGCTTTAGGATCCATCATATTATAATTGACTCAAGAAAAGATAGAACATGCATTTAAATTAAAATTATAGGCTTGACTTAGTCCTAGTCTAGCTGATCATGAGCCGGCTTGAGAGTAAGCTTGTGGACCTAGAATGTTAATATTTAACAGACAACATAAATTTGTAATGAACTTTAATTATTAGGGGATAGCATAGTTATGGACCTTCAAAAGGACACTACTGTATGGGGGACAGAGTGCAGAGGGTATACAACCACACCATCCCGAAGGATGAGATGGTCGCATGCCTCCACGCTCTTTGCAAGCAGGCCAATGTGAGGGCAGATTAGATCGCATATACGATTAACCATTGACGATAAAGGCTCTCTCCAACGCATCTTAATGGGTAATAATATATATATCTGTATCAATGTCATGGGATTTTCCCCACCTGATACATCAGCTTGAGAGGGGTTTATTTATTATGGAGTTTTGTTTCCCACGAGCACAAGCCCCTATGGTTAATTACATCTCAGGCTAGAACCTGAGAATACTCTTGATTAAGGATATGACATTATGCTTTCTAAAGGGATTGGTATAGAGGGCAGAGACTAGGAAGTTCCTACTCAAAGGGGAAAAAAGGGTTCAAGTGGGCTTATTCAACACACATGGTTCACGCTAACATCCAAATGGACTAACACTGAGAAGAGACTGGAGAAAAAATCATGCACTCAAAGCATATAGAGGTAAAAGATGGAGGTGTCATCATCTATGCGACATAGATATATAGGGTTTATAGCCCCTGAAGAAAAGAGAACTTACCCATCGATAAGGCATACTACGAGACACCAAATGTAGTAGTCTTAAATCCTAAATCTAAAATGGGTTCAGTGTTCTACACCCAACACTAATGACTGTGTCCTAACTAATGCATTATAGGCTTATATCCTACCTAAAAAGGAATGCCAACTAACCACCTAAGCCTGTAAAATTCATATTATCTAATTTTTATGAAAGAGGGGTAGGTAGTTCAGTTATTGGAAGTAAGACTGAGATCTAGAGAGTTTCTTAATTTGTCTTGGACTTATGTAGGGTGAATGCCCCTAGAGATAAAGCAATTAATGTTTTTATTTAGTTGGTTTCTAATGAAATGCATGCTGATTAAAGGTTTCAAATAAAGTATGTATGAAATTGTTAAAGGCTTATAAAAATAATTTTTTTAGAAAGATTAGGCTTCCCAAGGTTCTAATGAAATGCATGCTGATTAAAGGCTAGATTATCTAAACTCTACCTGCATTTGGTCAAGTGTCTTATAGCAAAGGAGAAGAGAAATGCAATAATATGCATGCGACCCTAGATAATTTTGGCTATTCCCTAAGTCATTAAGTTCTTATGTTATTTAATTCATAAAATTTTAGAATTTAATTTTGAGTAGAAAAGATATCTTTTATTCCTAAAGAACCTAATTATATCAAGCCAAACACATGCAAACAAGAAATCTAAAAAAAGTATGCAATTTTAACTCCACACATAAAGAAAACATATCAATATAAATCAACCCAAAGTAATAGAAAGTCCACAACCCATGATAAGTGCTATATAAGTATAACTTAGACTCTACAAAAAAAGTAATGGTAGTTAGGCCCCACCGACAACAACCTGGATTCTAATCCTATTGAATGACGCATGCCATAAAAGTAAGGCATTTTGTCTTCAAGACTTTGTCTTCAAGTGGATCATCCTCCTCCAAATCATTTTCCTTTGGATCATCTTTGAAGGATCGTCTTCCTCCATATATTCCTCTAGAAGGGTATCCAAATGACTAAGAAATTCCCTATAAAGGGCTTTTCTTTTTCTCTTTGAGTATCGAGTGTTTGAAGTGCCTCATTTTTGAAGACATTTATAACTTGATATTACATTACAAATTACATTACATTACATTGAAAAGGGAAAAATCTAGACTCTCCTGCTTGATAATCCTAAGTAGTTAAATAAAGAAACATCCCAAGCAATTTAGATATGAAGAAAACACACATTAACAATCACACTTGGCCAAGATCTTTTGATTTATGGAGGGGGCTTAGCAATTTCTAGAGCATCTATAGAAAACAACATTAGTTTTTATGTTTGAAGATTTTTGTCTCATTTATTAGTGTTGCATGAGCATGGCCACCTACAAAAGATAACATCATTATTAAAGGAACCATTGACCCTTGAGTAATCTATCGCACAAATTATATAATCAACCAAGTATAGAAAGCACAATAATGAAATAAATATCATTAAAACTAATTAAAGCAAACCAATTAAATCAACATACGTGCCACAAACAAACATATCATAGAAATAGAAATAGAAAAAGTAAAACACCGGCCTAATTTAGAACTAGAAGTGGTGCCCTAACAATTCTAAGTATATGTAGTTGGCTTGTGTGGCTTTGTATAGGTCCTAGATCATGTAGTTAGTTTAAGTTGTTTTTATGTTCAAGTTTGTTGGAGGCCAACAGGGAAACTTTTGATTAAAGTTGAAATATTAATGGATTGGGGTCCATTTAGATTAATCAAATTAGTGGAATAGTTTTAATTTTAACTTGGTTGACCTAGGGTCATGGTATGGGCTCACTATACATGGTTTGACCCACTAAGTATAAGGGAGATGGTCTTAGGGCTTGTCTAGGTCAATTTGACCAAGTCAAACCCTTTGACCCTAAGTTTAAAAGAATATAAGGTCAATAATAGTAAATAAAAATAATAATATTTCTTATCATCAAAATCACAACACTTGAGCCCAGATATGCAATAATCTCCCCCCTTTTTATGATGACAAATATTTTTATTAAAATCTCTTAAAGGTGTTTTGCTATTCCATAAACTTCCCATTACTAAGATAATTCTTTAAAAAATAGGGGAGGTGAAAAAAAAACATTTTTTAATGTAAAAGAAAAAAAAATAATATAAATAAAACAACTAAGTAGGAAGATAATAACAAGCACTAAATAAAAATAACTTTTAGAAGCACACAAGCTTTACAAACATACATACTCCCCTTTTTTCATCACAAAAAGTAGAAATTAGAAAACACTAGAAATAAAAAAATAGAGTATAACAGAAAAAAATTAGAATAAGTAAAAATACAACAAATGATGATAAAAATAATAAAAATACCAAAAACAAGTATTTTTTATTAACAACCGTCATTTAATAAATGACAAAACTACCTTAAGTTTAGATTTTAAAAAAGTAAGAAATGAATTGACAACACTGAAATTTGAAAAATAGTAGAACAACCGATCTTGTTAACCCTAGCTCGGACTCCTTATAGATTAAAAATCTTTCAAAAACAACAATCTAACTCATAAAAGAAAAAAGATAAGAAAGGTGATCTATTTACAACTTTGTTCCAGAAAAAAATATCTGATAGAATAATATAGCATTGTAATTAGCCAAAATTATGGGTTTCAAAAATCAAGTGTTTGAAATATCAAGTGACAAATTAATTATTCTAAGATATAAAAGTTTGAAAGAGAAGGAAGCTTATGTCGTTACAGTCTCATTTTATACCTCTTGTTAGTTGTTTGGAATACTTTACGAATCTTTTGATTTTGATACACTTTGCGATCTTTTAGTTATTTGGAGATTATTATACATTTTTTTCAGTTTTCTTTTGGGCTCATTTTATGCCTCTTGTCATTTTTGTGAGCTAGCTCCCTTCAAAACCTTTAAAGACTCTCAATTATGAGAATATATTCTAGATATAAGAGAAAAAAAACTCACGATCTAATATAAGAATGAATAAACTACAAATCAGAATCATATTCATATAATAACTGCAACAACATGATCAAGAAAACCTGAAAGTGATTTAGTAACTTTGAACATTATTTATATGATATATATTACTCTAAGAAGATAGAAAAGATCACAATTTCAAAGTCTAACTTGTAATTTGAAATAGTTTTTTCTTCAAAGAGAAAATTACACTGCTAGGAGTTAGAGGAAAAAAAATAATCGACAATGTTTTCTCCTTTAACTGATTTAGGGAAGTCAAAGCATATATTACATGTTTTTAAATAAAATAAGACAAAGCATTCATTTTGTAAATGGATGAGCAATGATCTGATATTTATTTTTTTTGTTTTTAAATTGTAAGACAAACGAAGAGAAAATCAAAATTAATAATGAAAATCAAACTCTTTTAGGTAAAAACATCATAGTGAAAAGAAATAAAAAATACAAAATTCAAGTTTAGTAATCATCAAGTTCATCCATTTATGTCTATAACTCCTAATATAGTCCTTAAAATGCTGAAAGTTTCAAAGGCCACTGGTTTAATAAAGATGTCAGTCAGTTGGTTTTCAGTTGCTATATGGTGTAGCTCAATGTCTCCTTTAGTAACATGGTCCCTAATAAAATGATGCATTATGTTAATATGTTTGGTTCTAAAATATTAGATAGGATTTTAAGAGATACATATGACATTAATATTATCACATAGGATTAACATTGTGCTTACAGGTTATCCTAAATCTAGAATATGTTGCTTTAACCAAAGGACTTAGTCCCCACAACTTCTTAAGGCTATGTATTCAGCTTCAATAGTAAAAAGTGCAACTAGGAGACTAAGGATTATATTATGAATTAACACATTCTAAAGGTGCTCTTTCTATTCACTCTCCGCCCTAAAAAGCCTGAATCATAATATATTATAATTGCAAAAGAAGTGTTATTCTTTGATACCAAATTCCTAAGTTTTTGGTCCAAAGATATATCAAAGGATTATATTAACTACAATCAGGTGGGACCCTTTTAGATTAGCTTAAAATTTAGCACAAAGGCAACAATTAAATATTATATCAGGTCTGCTAGCTATCAAGTAAAGGAGCAATCTAATTATTCCTCTATATTTCTTTTGATCAACTAATTTTCCATTTGAGTCTTTATTTAATCGAACACTTGATCTCATGGTAGTGTCTATTGGCTTGGTTTCATCTATTTCATATTTTTTTAGGATGTCCATAATATATTTTGATTGATTAAGAAAAAATCCATTATCCATTTGTCTTATGTTAAATCCCAAGAATTATGATAATTCAACCTATATACTCAACTCAAATTTCTTACTTATTACAACAACAACAACAACAACATCAAGCCTTTATCCCACTACGTGGGGTCGGCTACATGAATCCTTTTTCTCCATTGTGTCCTATAAAAGTCAAATTCTCGTTTAAATCTAATAAAGGAGTCCTCCTATCATTATATGCTATATGTAAATTAATGGATGATTTTTTTCATTGGTTTTATGCTATATGTATTTGGGTTTTGTATTTTTTTTTATAAATTTTGTCATTTTTTGGTATTTATCTTTGTCTTACTCCTATCATTATATTGTTATAATATTTGTTTTATAAAAAATAATAAAATTAAATCCATAAAAATATTAGAAAATTGAACCTTAAATAAATATATGCCAGAAAAGCTTGAAAACTGATCTGGTTTATTGCTTGGTTCGACTGCTTTTGGTCTATTAAAG
>NW_021319154.1:1447759-1481038 GCF_001605985.2 Dendrobium catenatum | reverse complement strand
TAGTGAGAACATCCATGACTAAAGCAAAAAGATATGGGCTTAAGGCTGATCCTTGATGTAACCCAACCGAAATAGGGAAATACTTGGTCAATCCACCTTGTGTTTGAACACAAGTAATAGCTCCTGCATACATATCTTTAATGATTTGAATGTAAGCATTATTGACTCCTTTCTTTTCAAGAACTCTCCATAACACTTCTCTTAGAACTTTATCATATGCTTTTTCTAAATCAATAAATATCATATGTAGATCCTCCTTATTTTCTCTATATTTCTCCATCAAACCTCTTAATAAATGTATGGCTTCCATAGTCGACCTACCCGGCATGAATCCAAACTTATTTTGAGAAACATTAGTATCACGCCGCAACCTATGCTCCATAACTCGCTCCCATAGTTTTAAAGTATGTCACATTAAATTAATACCTCTATAATTCGCACAATCTTGTGCATCACCAAATTTCTTACTTATTATTTTAGAAAAATAATTACATAAATTTTTATCAGAAGATTCAAAAAGTATATCATCAACATAGATCTGGATAATGAGTAATTCATTTCTTACTCTCCTCAGAAAAAGGGTGGTGTCTACACTCCCCTTAATAAACTCCTTTTCTAGTAGGAATGTACTAAGCATCTCATACCATGCCCTGGATGCTTGTTTTAATCCATACAAATTCTTTTTTTATTTAAAAACATGATTTGAAAATTAGGAATTCTCAAAGCCTGGGGTTTCTCTATGAACACATCTTCTTTTATTACACCATTTAAAAAGACACTATTGACATCCATTTAGAAAAGCTTAAATCCCTTATAACAGGCAAAGGCTAGTAGCACTCTAATGGCTTTTAACAAGCTACAAGGAAACAATTTTCTCAAAATTAATCCCTTCTAATTGGTTGTACCATTTAGCCACTAATCTTTCCTTATTCCTAATTACAACACCATAATAATTTATTTTATTCTTAAAGACCTATTTGGTTATTACTACACTCTGTTCCTTAGATATTTCTACTAGATCCCATACATCATTCCTAATAAATTGGTTTAGTTCCTCTTATATGGCTAAGATTTAGAATTAATCAGAAAGGGCTTGGTAGATGTTGGAGCCTAGTTCTAACACCTTCAGAAGGCAGATTGGTTTACATCTTTTCTAAGTCCATACCTAGTTCTAACACTTCAGAAGGTTCTCCAAAGATCAGTTCTTTAGGATGACTCAAAGAATATCTCCATTCTCTAGGCAAAGTATTTTGGGGTTCTACCCTTTCCTTCAGATTTGTAGTTTCTACTTCTTGGGTAATCCCACCTACTTCATTTTCTTCCTCAACCCTAGACTTCTCAGAATCAGATTCATCAAAGACTATATGAATAGTCTCCTCCTCCACTAATATCCTCTTATTAAACACTTCGTTAGTGATTGCTCATTATTTATAATGAAAACCTTACAACCAAAGACATGGAGGTGAGAAAGGTTGGTTGTCCTATCTTTAATGATCTCATCAGATATCTTATTTAGTTTGGATCTAATATTTATCCTATTCAACACATAATGGGTTGTGTTCATCTCTTCTATCCAAAAATATTTTAGAAGTGAATACTCAATAAGCATGGCTCTAGCGGCTTCCATTAAGGTTATGTTCTTCTTTTTTAGCTACCGCATTCTTTTGAGTGATCCTAAGAGCTGAGAAGTTATGACAGATCCCTTATTCCTCATAGAAAGTTTCAAATCTCTCATTTTCAAACTCTCCTCTAAGATCACTATGGATGGTAAAGATATCACAACCTTGATTTTTCTGAATCCAAGTGGAGAATGATTTAAATTTATTAAATGACTCACTTTTATGTGATAAAAATATAGTCCAAGTGAATCTAGAGTACTCATTAATTATTACGAACCCAAAGACCTTTCCCCCAAAGCTTGTAGTACTAATGGGTCCAAATAAATCCATGTGAAGGACTTCTAAAGGATTAGAGGTACTAATGACCTTAATAAAATAAAAATAGGATTTAACTTATTTCCCTAATTGACAGGAATCACACAGGTGGTCCTTAGTGAATTCAAGCTTGGGGATCCCTCTTATTAAGTGTTTTTTGGTTACTTTTCTAAGTGTTTTAATGCTAGCATGACATAACCACCTATGCCACAATCACGACTTATCAACAGTAGTTTTCAGGCAAAGGGTGTTATCAAAATTAATAGAATTTAAATCTTGCATGCAAACATTATTCAATCTTTTCCCATGTAGTATAATTTTTCCATTTAAGCTTATAATGAAGCTAGTAGTTAGAAATTTAATTGTATAGCCTTTCTCACATAACTAACTTATGCTTAGCATATTATGTTTTAATTCATCAACAAGTAAAATATTTTCAATCAAAAGGTTCTTAGAGTTTCTGATTATACTTGCGCCCATAACTTTCTTGGTGGTGTTGTCTCAAAGAGTGACCTTTCCTCTATTCTTAACCTCCAACAAAATTAATTGATTAGCTTCTCTAATCATATGGTGTGAGAATTCACTATCCATGAACCACATGCTCTCACGAGGAATTTTTTTAGAGCACTACTATAAAATCATCAGATGTTAGATTTGGCAAGCCAAATAGGTTTTGCTCCCATCTTATGGAAAGAAGAATGAAATGCATGCATGCTATGCTGTAAATTTTGAACTTTAGGTCTCCACAAAAAAATGTATTTTATGGTGAACAATGCATGTGTGGGAGACATGCCCTAATATGCCACAAGAAAAATATCTAACACTAGGAAAAGGGTTTACTAATCTTCGCAGGTTATAGTGCCTTTTCTTAGGTTTGAAAGATGCATGCTTATCTGATGAATTGTGAAGCTTGAGCATTATGGGTGGTTCTTTATTTTCTTTGAAACTAGTTAATTTAGCTTCTAAAAACTTATTTGCATTTTCAAGAATTGAAATTTTTATTTTCAAAGAATGCTCCCTACTCTCTAAATTATTTGCAAGAGTATTTAAGTCCTTATATGCATTTTATAGCTCAATATGTAAACTTTTTAAGGAATCATGCTTATTTATTAAATCAAGATGATTTGCATTCAACAAGACAAATTTATCCAACAAAGTCATATGATTTCTATCCAGAGTAGCATGATCTTTAATCAAAACTTCATGCTCTTTTTGTAAATTCAAAAATTACAGTTTCAAGCTAGCATGTAATTTTTTAAGCCTTCTGTAATATGAATGAATTTTTTCAAAAAGTTTAAGAAATTGATCTTATGTTAATTTATATACCTCTTTTTTACCTGAGTGACCAAGATGATCATATGCCATTAAATACAAGTTTATTATCTCCTCTTTAGCTTCAGTTTCAGAGGAGCAAATGTAGAATCTACCCAAAAATCCTTTTGGGTTCTTAACTTTCCCTTTTTGAACTTGGATTTCTCCATACCCTTCTCTGTATTTGGGTGAGCCTTAAGTGTAGGGAAATAAGATTCTACTTTTCCCGGCTTCCAGCATTCTAAGAAAATCACATCATAAGAACTTATAGAATTCTTATTATTCTTATATTTGTTCCATTTATGATAATGCTTTTGCTTCTTTCTCAAAAAGCTTTTGAATTGCCTTATAATTAAGGGAATATTGTCATTCTCAAAACATGAAATATCAGCATTAGAATCATCAACCTTTAAGGCTATAGTTTTGTCCTTCTTTTTTCTCCTCTTCATCAAATTATCTTTGGTTCACTCCTTGCTCAAGCAATGAGTGATCCAAGTAAGTTATCTATAGAATAAACATTCAAATCCTTTCTTATAGCTTGTTATCTCTCTTTCTAAGGCATGTAGGGAGGTGAGTATTTGTGTAAACCTAATATACATTTTAGATATTCACTCACTAGGTTTCATACAAAAAATGTGTAGTCAGGAAGTAAAATATTTTACCTATATTACTTAACTTCACTTGTGCCTTCATAAGTAATGCATAATCTATCCTAAATTTCTTTACAAGTTATACATATTGAAACATGCATGTAATCATCTGATTTTTATGCATATAAAAAGTAGATTAAATATTTTACATTAGGTTGTGCTAGATCTCTATCATCAAAAGACCATTCAGAAAAAGAAAGTTCATTTTTTATGTCATTAACTTTACGTGTTGGTGTATAATAATCTTCTTTCATAAACATCCACATGCAATAATCTTTAGATTGCAAAAAAGTAGACATGAGAGTTTTCCAAAAATCAAACGGTATACTATCAAATAAGGGTGGTCGAGTAATGGAATTCCCTTCCATCGTGTTTCGGTTACCAAAATTAGCCATGGATATTTATTCAAAGTTTTCTAAAACTTGATATTTTGAATCCTACTTTGATACCACTTGAAAGTTTATTAGGGTTGTTAAACCCTTATGATTTAGCCCGAGGCTAACCAAGCGGGGGGGGGGGGGGGGGGGGGGGGGGGGGGGGGGGGGGGGGGGGATTAGTGTTTTACAAAATTTAACTTAAATAACAAGGAAAATCTTTTTAAGAATTTTTATATTTGAAAACAAACTACTTTTATCCTAAGGTGGAAGTATAACAATTTCACATAAACATAATTATGATATTTCAACCAAACAAATAATCAAGAGTAAATAATGTAGAAATTTAGTACATGAATAAAAATAGAAATAACACATCAAATTTTTATAATGGTTTGATCAACCTGACCTACATCCTCTCCCTGAAGCCTCCCCTCCAGGTATTGCACTAAAACTATAGTGTCTCCCCTTTTGCTCCGACAATAAGGTGAAGAAGCCCTTACAAAATCTTTTCACTAATCTCGATGAGACATAGAACCTAGACTCTTTTTAGTTCCTCCTGAAATAGGCAAAGAACCCTAACTCTTTTTTCTTCCTTCTGAAGTAGGCAGAGAACCTTGATCTAGTGCTAATGAAGACCTCCCTAGAGCAACCAAGGAGCCAAGGATGACAATTGGAGAAGATGAATTGAACCCTTGCTTGGAGCAATCTTTATGAATACCTCATAAACTCCCCCTCTAAAGATTATCTCTCCTTCCCAAGCTCTCCTTCTCCTTCTCTAAGCTCTCTCAGGCCAGGATAACAGCAAAAGATTATATCATAAGCAATTAAGAGAACTTAAATAGAAGGCCTTAAATAATGCCCTAATTTTTAACTTACCATCTAAGATTGTCTAGGATGATTGACAAATTTTCCTCTATGATTAGTTTAAATAAGCCCTTCCAGCCAGGATGATTTGGGTTTCTTCTACGATTAGAACACGAAGTTTATCGTCCATGATGATGTGGACATTATCCTGTAGGATTAGTTTAAAATCTGACATTATCATCTAGTAGATAGTTCAGGACATCCAAGAGATAAATCGTGATGATATGTAGAAATATAACTGATCATCCAGAATGACGTTGCAACTGTCATGTATGATTAGTTAAAAATCAGACACTATCGTCCAGTAGATAGTTCGGGACATCTAGGAGATTTAGGAGAAAACTAAGATTTTTCTTACAGATCGTCCAATACAATTATGTAATCATCCTGGATAATATGATCGATCAATCTAACCTTAATTACTCTCCTAATTTCTAATCAATTTAAGCATGATTGGTATGAATCATCTAGGATAATCAAGATCGTCCTGTATAATTAGTGCAAATTTGAGAGTTTTAAAATCTTTCCTAAATGAGTTTAGCATATGGTTTTTCTTATTTAAGCATATCATCTAGAACAATGGAAGTATCGTCTAGGATGATTTGATTAATCAGGTTTAGATGACCCATATATCGTAATTAGGGTTGAGAGCTAAATAAATTGTTAAGGACAATCCAAAATTGTCCTATACGATTTGGTCAAAAAATTAATTTTCTCTATTTCCCTTTACTCACTCCCTTGAGTGTGTGTGTGCAAGGCTACTTAGCTTTAGGATCCATCATATTATAATTGACTCAAGAAAAAGTAGAACATGTATTTAAATTAAAATTATATACTTGACTCAGTCGTAGTATATCCAATCTTGAGCTAGCTTGAGAGTGAGCTTGTGGACCTAAAATGTTTGTATCAATAAAGAAAATAGATATGCAATGAACATTAATTATTAGGATATAACATATTAAATTAAAATAATAATATTTGTTATCATCAAATTCACAAGACTTGAGCCCAAATCTGCAACTCTCTCTCTCTCTCTCTCTCTCTCTCTCTCTCTCTCTCTCTCTCTCTCTCTCTCTCTCTCTGTGTGTGTGTGTGTGTGTGTGCGTGTGTGTGTGTATGGATTAAAGGAATCAGAAGGTTGGGTAAAGATCAGATGGAAGGTATGAAGCTAAGGGTCAGCTAGAGTTCGGGTATGGCCATATGTGAGTTCGGGTAGGGCTAGGTTGATAAGGAATAGATGGAGTCCAGATTGATTATGGTTAACATGTTATGTATATTGAAGGCCGGAGGCCTATGAGTTGGTTCGACATCTCGAGATAGAAGGAAATCGGGATTTAGCTAGTTATTTGTGGCTATGTGGTTAGACGTGAGCTAACTATAATTAGACGTCGATTCCAGTAGGATAAAGACAGTGTGATCGGTTTGATGTTAGGATAAGGTGGATTGGGGTTGTGGGAGTTTAAGATGCTGGAAGAAGTCGAAGAAGAGTGAAGGTTTCATTTCACTTGCTTTTAACGACGTTAAAGAGTAGAGATCGAGGAGATCTTCACACGCGGGATGGGCCATTGACGGCGGTGTCATTTGTAAAGATATGACTATAGCAATGGCAAATCTTCGGCAGGGTAATGGATTTGATAGAGGAAAGTAATGATTTTTAAGCATATTTTATTTGGTTTTGTTTGTTTCATTTTGGTTATAGTGTGGAGGTCAACATTACTCTATTTGCTTAAAAAGATCAAGAACAACTTTTCTACTAAGCAAATATAAAACCATGAAAATAATCTCTTTGTCAAGATTTATAAACTCGGTTTTCACTCTCTAAAATCGGTTTAGTTTTTGTGATTTCTTTGGTTATGGCAGTTTCAATAGTTAGCTCCAATATACAATTCTTATTCTTAAAACACAACTCACCATAGTCTGTTGGTTGAGAGCATAGGCTTCCAACTAGAGGTCTTGAGTTCGAGTATTTGTGTATGCATTGTGTGTGCGAGTTTACCTTGAATGGCCTACATGTCCCAAAAAAATTCTTATTCTTAAATATGGCGAAGTATTTAAAAACTAAATTAATGTTTATTTAAAAATTATTTAAAATTGATGAGGATAGAAACATAAATTCAGCATGTTAATTGAATTGCCAAATTTTGTCAATATTGCACGTATCTTATAAGAATAAGTGTTTCTTCTAATGTCTAACAATAGTAACTTCATAATTACTCAAAATTTGCTTAATTTATAATAGGATAGTTAAAACTATGTATGAAGATTTTCTTGGAAAGAGTACTTTTAAAGAACATTCATTCGGAGTAGGATCTTTTGTTTTGCTGGTTGGTTACCTTGGTTAGATATAGTGGTGCCGGTTCTTGGTTCCTTTTGGTTATTATGGAGGCCTTTGTTTGTGGAGATTCAATCATCCTATTTACATTCTGGTTTTTTGGGATTTATACTAAACAGATTGTTTAGGTTTTAAATTATCTTCTTGGAATT
Source organism: Dendrobium catenatum (assembly GCF_001605985.2). NCBI lineage: Eukaryota > Viridiplantae > Streptophyta > Magnoliopsida > Asparagales > Orchidaceae > Dendrobium > Dendrobium catenatum. Next base: position 1,473,418 of record NW_021319154.1, on the reverse strand, counting down.
AAGTTAAAATAATGGAGATTAAATGCTTCACTTAGGAACTGGTTCTTTAAATGTATTCTTTTGATACAAGTTCTGTTCATTTATTTTATCTTGCATGGGCGGAGTTGGTGGTGGAAGTACAATTTTATTTTTATATTGTATGAGTGGAGTTGGTGGTGGAAGTACAACTAAACCATCATGAAATTACTTTAAATCTTTTTTGGGACATAATTACTTTAAATCTTCACCATGAAATCACTACAAAAATTTGCAAATTGGTAAAATTAAAAAAACGTACTGAAATAAGATTGAAAAAAAATAACGATTTAAACATAAAATATTTAAAATATTTTGAGTTATTTGATTAATTATAATAAATATAAAGATTTCTTTTTTGACGCTTAGTTTGAAGAAAAATTAATTCTTCATAGAACCAAACAGGGGACAACCAATCGATAGCTATAATATGTGAGAGGACGATCAATGGTGATAGGTAGGAAACCACACGATGGTGGCAAGGGCAGTGATGGTTGGGGCTGGCTGCGGCAAGTGGCCATGGCTAATAGCCGGCGGCCAACGACGACAATGGTGTGGCAATGGATAGTGGGTAGTGGGTAGCCAGCAGGGTTGACAGCAGTCGACCATGGTAGAGGCTGCCAAGTGCGGCCAATAACCTATGGCAATAGTAGTCTTTAGTGGTGGCAGTCATCAACGACACAAGCAAGCAAAGCTTACATTTTTAATGGTTGTGTAATTCAACAAAACCAAGCAAATTTAAATGCATTTAAAATGAACAAAGCAAAAAATTCAAATACTTCAAAAAATTACCCTACATTTATTTTTTTAGCAGAACACCTAAAAAACTCACATCCCTTGTATACTTTTACGCACAAAATATTTTTAAACCATACTTTTAATTCAGTCCTATTGAATTCAATGCATGCGATGCTGTCACATTTTATGTTGATGATTTCGCAAACATTCTACCCTATGCCAGTTCGTCTTGGCCCAAATCTAGAACCACTCTCAATAGTTTTTATAGCCATAAGCCCTCTTTCATCATGGGTTGAAATATGTTGAGTTTGTATACCATTCCGTTGTAGTTATAAATAAATGACATTATAATGATTTTTGTGATCTTGAAATTATCAAATAAATTGAAACAACAACCCGAATGGTCATCTCTATATCCGGTTCGCTTGTAAGCTTTATTCTGTATGCCTTATTTACCACTTTTGGGCCACCCTCTCAAAAACTAAGAGATACCTTCGAAGAATATGGGGCCTAGTTGAAGTAATGATTCCCCAATAATATGATCCACCATTCTATCTGTGTTAGATATGATCAAAGAGTTTTTTTTCCAATAAAATATTTGATACTAGTTTTATATATCTATTATATGTACATATTTTCTTACTTTAATTGTATATGTTCAAAGAAGCTAAAGTCTAGTCACAATCTTTATAACAAATTTAAAAATTGAACAATCCGATTTTAAGAAAAAATAACCAAATGTGTCCAAAATATGCAATGCCAAGAGATATATTAAAGAAAATGGGCATTGTACAGAATTCATTATCTTTTTTCGACGCACAAATTTGTCATGTGTTAACAGTTACATCTTTAAAAATAGGACTCAGACATCATTCGAGAATTTTTTTTTATTTTTTAATTTTCAAATCGTAATTATAATTTTTTTTAATCATTATTTTACCTTTTTTTTTGGAAAAATTATGAGCTTAGCCTATTTTCATTGAATCAAAATAGTTACATGTAAGAAAAGCAAAGGCAAAATAAAAAGCAAAATTTGCAAGAGCACAGACCAAAAAATAGGGGAACAGAGAAACCCTAGATCAAAAAGGAGTTACATGGAAACACAAAACATCAAAAAGCTAATAGTATTCACCAAAAATAAACCCAATCCGATAGTGAAATATTTAACCACCGGGCTTAGGAATTGCAACTCTCTCAACCTGGTTGCAGATGAATAACAGCCGACAGAAAAATTGTCGTCCAAAGGGAGAAAAAAACAATTAGATTATTCTATCCCACCAACAGAAAAACCTGCCTTTAAAACAAACATTACAACAATGACATAACCGAAAGATAGCCACGAGCACCTAATCGAAACACCAGCATAGAAAACAACAATAGCAACACCATATGTATGAGAAATAGCCACATTATAGCAAATCCAGAAGCATATAACCATTTTACCATTTCAAAACTTTAGAGAAGAAAGTAGCTTTAATTTTACGAGCTAAGGTAGTAGATGAAACAAAGAGCTTGCCAAATCTCCTATTATTCTGTTCTCTCTAAATATAATAAACAGAGAAGCAAATAAGGAGATAGTAAAATTCCTTGTTCTTATGTTGATTCTCATCAGTATACTAAAAAAATTATAATATATTGGGTCTTAGAAGCAATGACCTCAAGTTGGGTATAAGCTTAGATAGGACAGAGAAAGAGTAGTTGCATTCAAAGAACCAATGGGAAACAGATTCATTCGTGTTATGCCATAAAGGGCATAATACATCCAACTTAAGACCCTTAGATATAAGAACATCAGCTGTCTTGATACCGCCATTTAAAGCCATCCAATAGAAAGTAGAGAATCTAAGAGCATGACATTTATGCCAGACAAAGTGATACCATTTTACCTTAGCTTCATCCTTAAAATAAAAGTCCAGGAAAGCTCTACTTTTCACCAAAACAAGGAGCCAATCACAGGGATAACAAAAAGGGCTCGAGTGACAGATTCTGGCAAGGCAGCAGGCAGTTCCCAACCATCATTATTGAGAAAAATAGAGACTCTAGCATTAGAATGGAAGAGATTGATGATGAGTTGTAAATCCATAAGCTCAATTAAAACTTTGTCATTGAACCAGTGATCCCAATAAAGGGATATTAGAGAGTTAGGAGAAACTTTAAAATTTTCTTTGACCAATTTTGTATCCTTATAGATACATTTCAACATTTTAGAGGCTTTAGAGCAGGTTCCTTCCAAGGAGATAAATACATGTTGAACAACCACAAAGCAAGAGGGCTATGATAATTATAAATCCTCTCAAGCATATAGCAATTAAAGCTAAACTGAATAGAGTGCAAGGAAGGAAATCCAAGGCCTCCCACTTCTATAGGGTTGCAAGTATTTCGCCAAGAGGTTAAATAAAATTTTGGGCCGGTAGTCTCACCAAAGTTAAGAAATTTAGCGCTAAGCTTGTCAATTTTCTTAATAATGGTTTTCAGTATAATGGACCCACGAATCCAGTAAGCAATCGTGTTCCAAATAGTGAACCTAAGAAACTGGAGCCTACCGGCAAACGATAAAGATTTAGCTTTCCAACTAGAGAGTTTGTAGGTAACAGTTTACAACAGAATAGAGAAGCTAGCAAGCTTAGGGTTGTAGGGAGATAAAAGAACCCCAAGATATGAAATGCAAGAGGAGGTAGTAGGGATTTTGAGGATAGAGCAAATGTTACGAGCAATATGATAGATAGGAGGCAAAATTATGGAGCTATTTTCAAAATTCACTTCCAAACCAGAAGCCATAGAAATATTCCTAAGAATTTGGCCAAGAATCTCACAGTTATTAATTTCTACATTCCCAAAAATTATAAGATCATTAGCATACATAAGGCGGGAAAGCATATGACCACCAATAGAGAGAGCTTCAAAGATAGTATCGTTAGAAGTACAATCCAGAAAATAAAAAAATGCATCCATGACAATACAAAAAGGATAAGGACTTAAGGGACAATCCTGCCTTAGCCTAAATGAGGAGGGAGAAAATCCCTCAAGAGCTCCATCAATGCATAAAGAGAACCATACATCTTTAATGCAAGCTTCATTCCAATTGACAAACAAGGTAGGGATACCTTTCTGAACCATCCTCAGAATAAGAAACTCCCTGGAAACTCTATCAAACGCTTTTTTGATATCAAGCTTGGCACACATAAGCTTGAATTTGGATGAGTTCCAAGAATGAAAAAGAATTTCATTGGCTAGTATAACATTATCTGTGGAGATCCTCTTATGAATGAAGCTAGATTGATTTTCTGTAATGATATGGGGCATAATGGGTTTTATTCTCTCAGCCAGAATTTTAGCAATAATCTTGGAGAAGGTGTTGCAAAGAGAAATTGGTCGAAAATCAGTAATAACCTCGGCATTATTGGATTTGGGAATAAGGATGATGGCTGTACCCTTAGCCGAATGAGGGATATAAGCTTTCTTGTAGAAATAATTCATAGCATTATAGATAGTAGGACCAATAATCACCCAAGTTGATTTATAGAACTCAAAATTGAAGCCATCAGGTCCCGGAGTAGAATTGGGAGCACTAGAGAAAACTGCTTTTTTGATTTCAACCTCTAAAAAAGGAGAAGTAAGAGAATTAATAAATTTAGAAGGGATAACATTACCAGGGGGGAAGTGATTAATGTCAAACTCTTGATGCTTGGAATCATTAAAGAGGCCTTGAAAGTAGGAGATGAAATCTTTAATAGCCTTAGGGACAGAGGAGGTATAGTTAGACATGGCCAATGAAATGGCAGTTTTCTTATAATTTGTCCTGAAGTGAATTCTTGAATATAAGAATTTGAGATCATCCTCCCCATGAGATATCCATTTAATTTTTCCCACTGGTTAATCCAAGAGAACCACATAGAAGATGCAACTGCCAAATGATTGTTGATGCTTTTAAGAGCCAAAGAAGTATCAACAATGTTGCAATCAGTATTCAGGCTACAAAGGTATACTTCCTGCTTGCATTGGAGAGTATTAATATGATCAGCCATCAAGTTAGAGGTAGCCCAACCTTTCCCTCTAATAGCAATCTTGAGTATTTTGAGGTTAGAGCAAAGGTCAACAAAAGAATGCCCTTTGGATTTTAACCAAAAAAATTGCTAGCAGAGAATTCCAAAACTGCTCATAATTTACCCAGTAGTTTTTAAAAAGGAAGTTGTGCTAAGAGGAGGTTTTATCTCCAGGCAAGAGCACAATGGGACAATGATCAGAACGGCCTAGATTTTTAATCATGTAATAAGCGTTGGGGAAGGAAGCCAACCAATGTTTATTGACCAACATACGATCCAACCTAATGTGAATAGGTTTTTCTATCTGTTGATTGTGCCAAGTGTAAGAAGGCCCAACAAACTCCAAACCATAAAGAGAAGTGTCAAAAATTAGGCTAATAAAGTCATGCAGCTGATTTTGTTGTAGAACATTACCACCTAACTTATTTGAGGGAAACCAACAGCAGTTAAAGTTTCCCATTTCAATCCAAGGGGTTCCCTAGGGGGCTATGGATCTTAAATCATCCCAAAGAGCTTTTCTTTCTTCATGATGATTAGAGGCATAAATAATCAAATTTAGAAATGATGCATTAGAGCCATAAATGACCATCCTAGCTACCACTTGAAAAGAGAGGAAGGAAGGCTTGAATGAAAGCCTGTCGGGTGACCATTTAAGCCAAATCCTCCCAGAATTGGAGCAATAGAAGTTATTATAACTATTTTCCATATCAAACACCAAGTGATTTTTGGAAAATCTTGTGTCAGAAAGAACAGAGACATGTATTCTATTCTCCAGAATACAACACATATCCAACCGTAGAGATTGAATTAAATGTTTGCTTTAAGAAACCTTGTCAGAGGAGCAAAAATCTCTAATATTCCACGTAGCTATAGAGGGATTGATCATTTATGATTAGATGTAGGGGTGAGAGGCTTTTTGGATCCTTTTCCCCTAGTGTTTTTGGATAGGGGAGGATTGGCATTCTTACCACTAGAATTTAAAAGTTGTTCTAATAAGGATGAGCTGTCAGTCTTAGGGTAATTGGATGCTAGGTCATAAGAGTTTTGAAGGGCAGCAAATTTATTGCTCGTCAGGATAGTTGGAGGGTTCAAAGTTGGAGTCGAAACTATCTCCTAAATGTATGAGGTGTACCAATAAGGGGTAAATTGAAAATTTTTGAAAAAGTAACAATACTAAATATGAGTTCTAATTTTTTTATTTTTAAATTTTGAAAAAAAATTTAACTTGATGCAAAAGTGAATGATTAAGACATGATTGTATGTAAGTGGTGAAATTTTAATCACATAACAAAAGATCTAGAATAAACTTTCTGCCAAGCAATTATAATAAATGTAAAATGGAAAGCATAAGTAAAGAACAGTAAATAAAAAAATCACACCAAAAGATTTATAGTGGTTCGGTCACTTGACCTATGTCCACTTCCTGGAGTCCTCCACTCTGGGAATTTTACTACTCAACAGTAATTCTCTTTTTCCCCCATAGCATGGTGGAGAAGCCTTTATAAACCCTCACTTTCACCTTCCCCAGTGTGGCAGAGTGCCAAACGCTATGCGACCCTCCTGATGATGGCAATAAACCTTCTCATTTTTCTCTCTCCTGAAGAAGGCAGAGTACCTTAGAGGACACAGACCTTGAAGAATCTCCCCCTTAGAAAGCTTCCCATAATATTTTCTCAGGCCATAGGAGGAAACCTGTGATCCCCTCACACTCCTTCTGCCTCATAAACTCACCCTCTCCTTCCTCTCACAAACCTAAAATCTTCTCAAGTAGCTTTCTCTTAAGAAGTCCCCTTCTTATCACGTTCCTCTCTCATGTTTTTTTTTTAAAGATAGAAGTTTCATTTATAAATCAAGCTCCATGAAACCCTAAAATTTCAATTTAGCTGTTTATGTTCGTACAGTATGATCAGTTCAAAATAGCTTTCGTCCTGATATGAAGGAGTATGAACAAATAATTTCTCTGAAAAATATCATACAATATGATACAACATTGTCTAGTACGATGTATTATTTTCCTTCTGTTCATATAGGATGAATGCTGGGATGACCAAAACTCATCTCTATTCATTGTATGGTATGATCCACTTAGTACAATATGATATGTTAAAAGCTTAAGGTCATCTGGTACGATATTCACATCGCCTAGTACGATTAAATAAAAAAAAAATCAAGGTATCGTTTGGTATGATGTTCAGGATGATCAAAAGTAGACTCAATTAATCATATAATACGAATCATGTCATACAGTACGATTAGCAATCAGTAATTAATCTTTGATTTAATTGACTAATCACATGGGTTAATTTAACTAAGTATTCAAATATTCGTACTATACGATTTGATCATACAGTACGATCAATTCAAAATTCAGAATTAAAAAGTTAATTAAATTAATTTGACGGCTAGGGTTTCAAATTAGAACTACATCGTATAGTACGATCATGATTATACAATATGATTAATTCACAGGTAGCCGTTGAGTAGCAGTAGTTCATACAGTACGATCATGATTGTATAATACGATTAGTTCATAGGTATTCATTAAGTAGCAATAGTTAAAAGGAAAATATAGGGTTATAGACTTCACATACTATTCTACCCAATCTCGAGTCTGTTGTTGTCTTTGAGAAATATTTGATCTCCCTAAAATATTAGTATTCACAGACAAGAGCAATATCAAAATATTCAATGAATAATAAGATAATTCAAATAGATATTATTTTTCATCATGAAAATCTCAGGCTAAGGGTCATGGATTAAAACAATCTCCTACTTTTGATGATATCAAATAAAGTTATCAATAAGCAAGTTAGCATAATTTTTTTATTTTTTTAAAGTAAATGAAAAAGCATGAATAAAAGAATGAACAAAACAAACATGTATTTCATTGGAAGAAAAAAGGGTAAACAAGACATCTAAACCAAGCATACCACACTAAATTTCTTCCCCTTTTGACATCACCAAAAAGAGGAGTAACAAATAAAACATAGAAAAAACATAAGGCAGTGACAAGTAAAAAAGTAGGATCCTGATCAGGTGGTGGTGGAGGTGGTTGAAAGTAGCGGTGGATGTATGTGAATTGCTAATCAATCAAAGAAAATCTTTCCCCAAACCATCATAGACATCCTCGTGTTGTTTGTGTTGTTCTTGGATGTGAGCATCAAGCATCCTCTCCTTCTTCATCAAAATCCGGTTCATCATGCACTTACCCACGATAAAACAAAATATGGAAGGAGACATCCATATAGAAAATATTTAGATTCTTGAGTTCATCGGGATTGGTTAAGTCATATTTGTGTTGAAGAATGTAATCTATGAGGTAGCCAAGGGCTAAGTTTTCTATGGGTGGTAGGAAGGAAAACTAGGGTCATGTTTTGGATATAGTCAAGAATTAAATTGGCTTCATCAAATTTAGTGTTTGACATAATGAGGTAGGTGACAATAGATAGGATTGGGGTCATTTGAATCCTATTGCTAACTTTGGGTATGATTGATGTGCGAAGAACATGTTGAATGATGCAGGCATTTTGGGTTAGAGACTGGACAAGTGGTTTGTGTTGGTGAAAAGTAACATTTCAAAGGACTAGATTGATGACACTCCAGTCAAATTCATTTATAAGGAACGAGTGGGCTCTAGGATATTTAGAAGAAAGCTTGATGTACCATGCAAGATTGACTTTTGTGATTTCTACCTTTTGATGACATACAATGGAGGTGAGGGTTAAGTTTTTTACATTCATAGTTAGATTTGCTAGAAATTAAAAGAGTAGTTCAGAATTGTAAGGGAATTCCAAGGTGAGTAGGAATTGGAAAGTAGTGGATGTAAATAAGCTCTTTACCTTAAAGTTTAAGGCAGCTTGATTTAGCATTTAAGAGGGTGTAATCTTGCACGCCTTATACTTATGGCATGCTTCTTCATCTTTGGCGAATAAAAAGCCATCGTCGTGACAATGAGAGGAAGAAGTGCTTCTTAGGATAAGTCGGTCGCGCTTGCTTGCCATCGAGTAAGAATAGGTGAGAGTGAGTGAATTAGATAAGGAATGAGTGAAGTGATCTTAGGTCCCTGCTAATTTATAGAATTTTTAGACTATCGTGAAGTATGATATAGGATCGTACATTTTGATATGTAATTATGTCTTAGGGATGAATTATTTAAAAAAGGTTATTAAATCATACAGTACGATCTGAAGGAATTGAGATCGTCCTGAGGGGTCATTGGTACAATCTTTGACGAATAGCTTTATATATTACAAAAGGATGTTTGTATAGTACGAACTGCAATTATATCATTCCGATTGACTTTAATTCATCCCAATTTGTTTATACACGTGGGTTGTCTAGTATGAAGAAGGGCTATCATTTAGTTCGAAGTGCAATTATATCATACTAAACAAATTGAATTCACATTCATGTGGATCGTACAGTACAATAATTATCATACAATAAAATATGCTGAGAAGAAATGGAATTTGGATCGTTGGTTTAATAGAGGGTTATGATTTGTGCAGTTTTGATAGTTCATAGAGTACAAAAGTGAATCTTACAATACGATGAAAAGAAAAGAAATATCAAATTTGGGGTTCAATGTGTAATGATCAGGAAACACTTTAGACCAGTTTTTTTTTTTTTTTCTTTTTTTGTGTTTTTTTTCCGAATTATGCATGAATGTCTATGACACCAAGTCTTGTCCTCAAAGTGCTAAAGGTATCGTAGGCTATTGGTTTCATAAATATGTCTGCCAATTGATCTCTTATAGAAATATGTTGTAATTATATATCTTTTTTAGCTACATGATCTCTTATGAAGTGATGTCTAATATCTATATATTTTGTTCAAGAGTGTTGAATTGGATTTTTAGATATGCAGATTACACTTGTGTTTTAACATGATTGGGATGGTTCCTACGGGTAATCCAAGATCTAGAAGTTATTGTTTAAACCATAATGCTTGTGTAATACAACTTCCAACTGTTGTATATTCTGCATGGCTGTGGAGAGGGCTCCCAAATTTTGCTTCCTACTAGACCAAGAAAATAAAGATTGTTCTATGGATTAGCAGGTACCAGAGGTGCTTTTTCTATATACCATATATCCTACAAAAATAGAATCTAAGTACCCTAAGATTTCAAAGAAAGTTTTGTGTCTAGGATACCAAATTTCTAAGTTCAAGGTCCCTAGTAGATATATAAGGACTCTCTTGACTGTAGTTAAGTGTGACTCTTTAGGATCAGCTTGAAAGTAGGCACAGAGGAACACACTAAATATTATGTCAGCTCTACTGGCAGTTAAGTAGAGTAGAGATTTTATTATTCCTCTATATTTTTTCTAGTCTATTGATTTTCCTTTCGGGTCTTTATCCAGTTGAATCATAGAGCTCATTGGAGTGTTTATGGGCTTAGCACTATCTATTTTATATTTTTTCAAAATATCTTTAATGTATTTTGTTTGGCTAAGAAATGTTTCATTATCCATTTATTTTACACTAAAACTAAGAAAATAATTAAGCTATCCCATCATGCTCATTTCAAAATAATTACTCATTACTTTTTATAATTCATCACATATGGTTTATATGAAGATCCAAACAAAATGTCATCTACATAAATCTAAATAATGAGAGTTTCATCTTTTACCTATTGTATAAAGAGTGTGGTATCCACACTACCCTTAATAAATTCTCTATCTAGTAAGAATGAGCTAAGTCTTTCAAACCAGGCTCTAGGTGCTTACTTTAACCCATATAGTGCCTTTTTTTAATTTGAATATATGATTTGAAAATTGTGAGCTTTCAAATCTAAGGGGTTGTTCAACATAAATATCCTCTATGATTACCCCATTAAAAAAAGCACTCTTTACGTTCATATGATATAATATAAAATCTTTAAAACAAGCAAAGGCTAATAGCACCCTTATGGCTTCTAGTCTAGCTACTGAAGCAAAGGTTTCTTCAAATTTTATACCTTTAATCTAGTTATACTCCTTAGCTACTAGTTTAGCTTTATTTCTTACTATGATTCCTGAATCATTTAGCTTTTTTTTTAAGACCCATTTTGTTCCAACTACACTATGCTCTTTAGGTCTCTTGACTAGTTCCCAAACATCATTCTTAATAAATTGATTCAATTCTTCTTGCATTTCTATAATCCAGAATTCATCTCCTAAATCTTGATCTATACTTGTGGGTTCTATCATAGAGATGAATGCATAATGACTAACCTCCTTCCTAAGTTCGTGCCTAGTTCTCACACCTTCCTATGCTTCCCCTAAAATTAATTCTTTAGGATGACTAAAAGAGTATCTCCATTCTCTAGGAAAATATTCATTAGGTTCTCCCCTTTCTCCTATGGTTATAGTTTCTACTCCTGAATTGCCTCTACTTCATCTTCTTCCAATTTAGGTTCAGAGGACTTAACTAATTCATCAAACACTATATAAGTGGACTCTTCTACTACTAGGGTTATCTTATTGAAGATTCAATAGGCCTAACCTATAGATGAATAACCTAATAAGACACCCTTGTCAGCCTTATGATCAAATTTTCCTAAGAAAAGTTTTCATTTATTAAGATAAAATATTTGCAACCAAAGACATGCAAGTGCGAAAGATTCGGTGTCCTACCCTTAAGGAGTTTATAAGGCATTTTTTTCAACTTTGACTAAATGTTCACCCTATTTAAGAAATAAGACACCGTGTTTACTACTTCTGCCCAAAAATATCTAGGAAGAGAGTACACAGCTAATATTACCCTAGCAGCTTCTACCAAGGTTCTGTTGGATGACTATGGCACCCCAAGAGAGGGGGGGGGTGAATTGGGGTTTTTAAAATTTTTATTAAAAGAAGAAAATTAAATTGATTTTAAAACAATTTTGAAAAGAGTAAGTAATCACACAATAATTCTTCAAAAAAAAGACAGAAAAATAAATGCAAGGAATAAAAATAAGAGGAACAATATTTTTACGTGGTTCGGCCCGGATCCCAATCCGACCTACATCCACGCTAGCCAACTCTCGGGCTAGAATTCACTAATCCGAGGTTTGCTTTGCTTTGCAAACCTCACTTCTTTAAACCAAAGAAGTTCTTTACAACCTAAGTACTCTCCTACACGGGCGAGTACAACCCAATCTAATTACAATTAAAACTTCTCTAAGCCAAATGACTTACATAAAAAAAATGAAAAATACAATTTGTTGTAAATAAAATAAGCTCAAATAATCTTTCAATAAAATATCCACAATATTTGAGGTGATCTTACAAATTAACTTTAATCAGCTCACCACTTGCAAATGGAATATTAAACTTGCCCACTTTAAGATAGATTTATATTTTATTTTAAATAAAAATAATATTTTAAATAAAAATATAGTCTTGTTGATTTAAACATTAACTCTTCTAATAAATTAAAATGAATTTGATAATAGATGTAAATCTTTGTCACCTTAAAGAAGTAAAATATTTGCTTTGCTAAACTTTATGGATTTAAAAGATGTGATATAGAAAACTTTAATATAAAATTTCCAACAAGTATTTAACCCTAAAATAAATATTTTAAGAAATAAATATATGGTAAAAGCTAAAAGAACAGCAAGTAAGGATTTAGAGATGAAAAGCAAACTCAAGAACTTAAGAGATGTTACTCGGTTTTGTGTGTTGATGCTTTCCAACAATGACTTCAATCTCGCAAATGAAAATAACACTTGGAATAAAATCAAGGCTTATCTTCTCAAGATTTAGCATGTAAAGAGGAAAGGAAGAATGGAAAAATTGTTGGAGATTTTCTTGTTTGATCAGCCCTTACATGAAGAAGAAGATAGGCATTTAAAGGGAAAGGGCAAGTAAAGACACATTTGAATAAAAATATTATTCTAATATGTTTTCTCTCAACTAATAATATTATATTCCATTAAGAATTCATTTATATTAATTATATATGAGAATCAAATGACTAGAAAATGGCTAGCCACATGGGAAGGTGAAAAAGTCATCATATGCATCCAAAATAGTGCTAAAACGGCTAGTAGCAACTTTTATTTAAATCCAAAAATGTTAGGAAATTCATTATAAATTCAAATGAAATCCAAATTAGTCATATAATAAATCAATTTACATCTACATAATCCAAACTATCTAATGCAATAAAAATTAGACCACATTTCAGAGATCATATTATCATATTCAGTAAAATAAAAACACATGCATAATGTTAAATATTTAAGGATATATTGAATATTAATATAATAATATTATGTAATATATATAAAATTAATCATACATTAATTAATTGATATGAAACAAGTCAGTTTAAATTAACTACATAATAAAAGTTTTGTCATATAAACTTATTATCTTTATTTCCCTAATTATATAACTTTATATATTTGATAATAATTAATCAATCAATGATGATTATAAAATTTATTTATTAAGGAAATCTTATAGATTTTTATATCAAGATTAATATATAATCAAAAGATATTTAGATTGTGAGCAAATCAAATCATGCAAGTAATATTGGTGGACCACTAATAAACCCCTACGATAATGTAAAAGGGTTCAAATTATCCATCTTGGTCCATCTTAATCTCAACATTTGATTGATCTTGAGTTGTGCAATGTAAATCCCATAAGCAATTACAATGCACATCATTACACCTGAAATAATTAGCACACAAATTAGAGCATCCAAGCATATGTTTGTTATCATCAAAATCTCTTAAATAGGTAATGAGGTAGATAATATCAACAATCTCTTCATTTTTTATGATGACAAATTTATGTTGGGTATAGTTATAACAAAGGTGTAAATTAACCTTTTATCATAACTTTTAAGCATTAGAAAAATATAAAAAAATAATTCTCCCCCTAAATATATGCATGTAAAATGAATTATGACCAACATATATATTTCTTCTCCCCCTTTGACAACATCAAAAAGAATAATTAAACATATAAAATAAATTTAAATGTTAGAATCTAACATCCCAAGCATATGCCTTAACATGCAAAATCTCTCTTCAACTAAAGGTTTTGTAAAGATATCAGCTATTTGAGAATCTGTGTTTACAAAATCTATATTCACATCACCTTTATTAACATGATCTCTAATAAAATGGTGTCTAATCTCTATGTGTTTAGTTCATGAATGTTTTATAGGATTTTTTGTTAAACTTATAGCACTTGTACTATCACATTTAATGGGGATATTTTTAAGCTTAATTCAAAAATCCTCTATTTGTTGCTTTAGCCATAAAGCTTGAGCAACACAACTACCTATGGCTATGTACTCTGCTTCAGTAGTGGATAAAGCAACTAAATTTTATTTTCTAGAAGACCAAGAAATAAGTGATGATCCTAAAAATTGACAAGTTTCAGATGTGCTTTTTCTATCAACCTTACAACCAGCATAGTCTGCATCAGAATATGCAACTAAATGACATGATAATAAATTTTTTGGATACCATAAGCCTAACTTATGAGTTCCAATCAAATAGCGAAATATTCGCTTAACTTTTATTAAGTGTGATTCCTTAAGATTAGCTTGAAATCTTGCATATAAACATACAGCAAACATAATATCAGGCCTACTAGTAGTAAGATACAAAAGTGAACCTATCATACTCCTATAAAGTTTTTGATCTATTGGTTTTCCTGATTCATCTAAATCAAGTCTAGTTGATGGGCTTATAGGAGTTTTACTCAATTTGAATCTCTTCATATCAAACTTTTCTAATAATTCATTTATGTATTTGGTTTGACATATGAATGTGCCAGACTCTAATTGTTTTACTTGAAGTCCTAAGAAAAAGGTGAGTTCTCCCATCATACTCATTTCAAATTCTTTTGACATTAATGAGGAAAACTCATGACATAAACTTTCATTTGTACTTCCAAATAATATATCATCAACATAAATCTGTATAATAATCAAATCATCTCAAATATTTTTGATAAAAAGAGTTGTATCTACCTTACCTTTTCTAAAACTATGTTCAATTAAAAAGTTACTTAACTTATCATACTAAGCACATAGAGCCTGCTTTAAACCATATAATGCTTTCTTTAATTTATATACATGATTAGGAAAATTAATACTTTTAAAACCTGGTGGTTGTACTACAAAAACATCTTGATCAATATATCCATTCAAAAATGCGCTTTTGACATCCATTTGAAAAAGTTTGAAGTCCTTAAAACAAGCAAAGGCAAGGAGTAATCTAATAGCTTCTAGTCTTACTACGGGTGTAAAAGATTCTTCATAGTCTATTCCTTCTATTTGTGTGTACCCTTGTGCAACTAATCTAGCATTATTTCTAATAATAATTCCTAAGTCATCTAGCTTATTTTTATAAACCCATTTAGTTCCAATTATATTTTGATCATGAGGTCTTGTGACTAACTCCCAAACATCATTTCTTATAAATTGGTTAAGTTCCTCTTCCATAGAAATTATCCAAAAATTATCTTATAAAGGTTCATCTATATTTCTAGGTTCAATTTCTGATAGAAATGTAAAATGTTCTACCTCATCGCTAAGGTTTCTCCTAGTCTTAACACCTTGGGAAGGATCACCAATTATTAACTCTTTTGGATTAATTCTATTATATCTCCATTCTTTAGGTAATGAATCACCCTCTTTTTCTTCCAAATTTATTTTCTTTATATTTTCAATATCATCATCATTCAAATCATTTCTTATTAATTCTATAGGATTTTCATCAAAAATTACATGAACGGATTCTTCAATAATTAATTTTCTCTTATTAAAAACTCTAAAAGATTTTCCAAAAATTGAATATCCTAAGAATATACCATCATCAGACTTACTATCGAATTTACCTAAAGGATCCTTATCATTATTTAAAATAAAACACTTACATCCAAAAACATGTAAATGACTAATCTTAGGTTTCTTTCCAAAAAATATTTCATAAGGGGTCTTTTTTAAGAATTGGTCTTAAATAAACTCTATTTGTAACATAACATGCGGTGTTTATTGCTTCTGCCCAAAAATACTTTGGAAGTTTATATTCATCTAAAATTGATCTTGCTAATTCTAACAAAGTGCGATTCTTTCTTTCAACAACACCATTTTTTTTGAGGAGTCCTAGGAGCTGAAAAATTATGTCTAATTCCATTTTCATCACAATAATTTTCAAATGATTTATTTTCAAATTCTCCACCATGATCCGTTTGAATTCTATGAATCAAATAACCTTGTTCTCTTTGAATATACTTAGCAAATTTTCTAAAATCATTAAATGCATTATGTTTATTAGCTAAGAATAATACCCAAGTATATCTTGAATAATCATCTACAATAACAAATCCATAATTTTTACCACCTAAACTAGTTGTGTTAATAGGCCCAAATAAATCCATGTGTAATAATTCTAAAGGTCTACTAGTAGAAACTATATTTTTACTCTTGAATGAACTTTTCATATGTTTACCAAGAATTTATGCATCATATATAGAATCAAAATGAAAACTAATTTTTGGTAAGCCAACAACTAAATCAAGTTTAGAAATTTTATTCAAAGTGTGAATATTGGCATGACATAGCCTTCTATGCCATAACCAAGCATCATCATTTGTAGATTTCATGCAAAGTAAATTCAAATTAACATCATTTATATTCTCTAAATCAATTAAATAAATATTTTTATATCTATTTCCTATAAGCAAAATAGATTCATTATTTCTAATAATGCAATGTGAAGCATAAAAGGAAACATTTAAACCTTTATCGCATAATTGACTAATTGATATTAAATTATGTTTTAAACCAGAAACAAATAAGACTTTTTCTAAAGTAATAAAGTTCTTACATATAGATCCAATGCCAATAATCTTTCCCTTTGCATTATCTCCATATGTGACATATCCTCCATCACTTTGTTCTAATGTAGAGAATTCTGCTTTATCACCCATCATATGCCTTGAACATCCACTGTCCAAGTACCACATGCCTTCATTTATTTTACTTTGAAGGCATTCCTACAAAAGAAAATGCATATCTAAACTTTTATGCTCTTTTTCTAAAACATTATATTTTCTTTTTAATTTTTTATATTCAATAACTAATTCATTAAAAGCATCATCTAATTCTTCATAAGAAATATCATTACATACCTCTTGAGAATCATGATCTGATTCTTCTCCCGCCATAAGGCAAATGTTCACCTCTTCATCTGATGAACTTGATTCATCTGAATCTGGGTTGGCCCATAGTGCCTTCTTTTTCTTCTTGAAATACTTCTTTTCTTTCTTGTCACTCTTTCTCTCTACATCCATCTCTTTCTTCTTTGAATCAATAAGATCTGGACAATCTCCTCTTATGTGTCCAGGCTTCTTGCAATGGTAACAAATAATCCCTTCTCCTGTAGGAAATTTCTTAGTTTGAAATTTATAATTTTTGGATTTCTTATACCTTTGATTTTTCTTCCTTAGTAAGCTTCCAAGTCTTCTTGAAAGCATGGCCACCTCATCACTATCTTCATTAGAGCTTGATGAATTAGGTTCATTATTATCATCAATCTGCAAGGCAATAGTTTTACCTTTCTCTTTCTCTTTCTTTGAAGATTAATCCAATTTATTCCTTTGAGCTATAACCTGTTCATGTGCTATCAAAGAACCCAAAAGCTGATCAAGTGGATAAGTAGATAAATCTTTAGCCTCACTAATTGCAGTTACTTTAGCATCCCATTCTTTGGGAAGGCATCTAAGAATCTTATAGACTAAGTCTTGATTCTTATATATTCTTCCAAGAGAATGTAGCGTATTAATTATTTTCATAAATCTTGTATACATATCAGAAATAGATTCAGAAAGAGACATACGAAATAATTCATATTCATGAACAAGTCTATTTATGTGAGCATCTCTAACCTCATTAGTACCTTCATAAGTTATAACTAATTTGTCCCAAATTTCTTTTGCTGAATTTAACATAGAAATTTTCATGTAATCATCTGGAAGAAGTGCACAATGCAAAGTGTTACATGCCCTAGCATTTAATTCATCTAATTCCCTCTCTAATGCAGTCCATTCATCAAAAGGTTTTTCAATTTTAATACCATTAATTTCTTTAGTGGGTGTATGATATTGGTGTGTAAGCATGTGCTACATACGGGAGTCTTACCCTCTTAAGAATGTACCAATTCTATTTTTCCAATAATAAAAAGGAACATTCTAACAATGGAGGATGATGAGTGGATTGTTCTTCGGGAAGTGAACCCTTAGGAAAACCTTGTGCCATAGTTTATAAGTGGATCTACTCTAGGATGTTAAGCCAAAATAAAAAGAGCCAAGGCTCTGATACCAATTGTTGGATGACTATGGCACCCGAAGAGGGGGGTGAATTGGGGTTTTTAAAATTTTTATTAAACGATGAAAATTAAATTGATTTTAAAACAATTTTGAAAAGAGTAAGTAATCACACAATAATTCTTAAAAAAAAGACAGAAAAATAAATGCAAAGAATGAAAATAAGAGGCACAATATATTTACGTGGTTCGGCCCGGATTCCAATCCGACCTACGTCCACGCTAGCCAACTCTCGGGCTAGAATTCACTAATACCAGGTTTGCTTTTCAAACCTCACTTCTTTAAACCAAAGAAGTTCTGTACAACCTAAGTACTCTCCTCACGGGCGAGTACAACCCAATCTAATTACAATTAAAACTTCTCTAAGCTAAATGACCTACCTAAAGAAAATGAAAAATACAACTTTATGTAAAAAAAATAAGCTCAAATAATCTTGCAATAAAATATCCACAATATTTGAGGTGATCTTACAAATTAACTTTAATCACCTCACTACTTGCAAATGGAATATTAAACTTGCTCACTTTAAGATAAGTTTATATTTTGTTTAAAATAAGAATAATATTTTAAATAAAAATATAGTCTTGCTGATTTAAACTTTAACTCTTCCAATAAAGTAAAATGAATTTGATAATAGATGTAAATCTATGTCACCTTAAAGAAGTAAAATATTTGATTTGCTAAACTTTATGGATTTAAAAGATGTGATATAGAAAACTTTAATATTAAATTTCTAACAAGTATTTGACCATAAAATAAATATTTTTAAGAAAGAAATATATGGTAAAAGCTAAAAGAACAGTAAGTAAGGATTTAGAGATGATAAGCAAACTCAAGAACTTAAGAGATGTTACTCGATTTTGAGTGTGATGCTTTCCAACAACTATTTCAATCTCGCAAATGAAAATAATACTTGGAATAAAATCAAGGCTTCTCTTCTCAAGATTTAGCATGTAAAGAGGAAAGGAAGAATGGAAAAAATTGTTGGAGATTTTCTTGTTTGATCAGCCCTTACATGAAGAAGAAGATAGGCATTTAAAGGGAAAGGGTAAGTAAAGACACATTTGAATAAAAATATTATTCTAATATGTTTTCTATCAACTAATAATATTATATTCCATTAAGAATTCATTTATATTAATTATATATGAGATTCAAACGGCTAGAAAATGGCTAGCCACATGGAAAGGTCAAAATTCATCATATGCATCCAAAATAGGGCTAAAACGGCTAGTAGCAGCTTTTATTTAAATCCGAAAGTGTTAGGAAATTCATTATAAATTCAAATGAAATCCAAATTAGTCAAATAATATCTCAATTTACATCTACAGAATCCAAGCTATCTAATGCAATAAAAATTAGACCACGTTTCAGACTTCATATTATCATATTCAGTAAAATAAAAACTCATGTATAATTTTAAATATTTAAGGATATATTGAATATTAATATAATAATATTATGTAATATATATAAAATTAATCATACATTAATTAATACATATGAAACAAGTCAGTTTAAAATAACTACTTAATAAAAAATGTGTCATATAAACTTATTATCTTTATTTCCTTAATTATATATCTTTCTATATTTGATAATAATTAATCAATTAGTGATGGTTATAAAATTTATTTATTAAAGAAATCTTATAGATTTTTATATCAGGATTAATATATAATCAAAAGATATTTAGATTGTGAGCAAATCAAATCATGCAAGTAATATTGGTGGACCACTAACAAACTCCTACGAATGTAAAAGGGTTCAAATTATCCATCTTGGTCCATCTTAATCTCAACATTTGATTGATCTTGAGTTGTGTAATGTAAATCTCATAAGCAATTACAATGCACATCATTACACCTCAAATACATAGCACACAAATTAGAGCATCCAAGCATATGATTGTTATCATCAAATTCTCTTAAATAGGTAATGAGGTAGATAATATCAACACGTTCTATTCTTTCTTTTTGTTATTCCATTTTGCTGAGGAGTTCTAGGGGTAGATAAGTTATGCTCTATTCATATCTCTTAATAGAAGGATTAAAATTTTCATGAAACTCTCCACCATGATCACTATGGATTATTCAGATTTTGCATCCTAATTTTCATTGAATCCAAGTGGACAAAGTCTTAAATTTCTCAAACGACTCATTCTTTTGTACTAGGAATCTTACCCAATTGAATCTAGATAAGTCTTCTATAATTATAAATCCATAATTCTTCCCACCTAGGCTAGCAATCCTAACAGGTCCAAATAGGTTTATATGAAGGATTTCTAGTGGCCTAGATGTAATCACATCCTTGATTAAATGAAATGATGATTTTATTTGTTTTCCTAGTTGCCAGGTATCATATAAATGGTCATTAGTGAAGTCTAACTTAGTTACGCCTCTAATTAGATTTCTTTGGGTGATATTTCTAAGTATTTTCATACTAGCATATCATAGTCTCTTATATCATAGACACGAGTCATCTATTATTATTTTTAAACACAATGAATCTGAATTTTCAATACAATCAAGATCTAACATACAAACATTGTTCATTCGTTTTTCTTATAATACAAGTTTATCTTTTAAACTAATTAAGTATTTGTATGAAAGAAATTTTATGTCAAAACTTTTGTCACACAATTGACTAATGCTTAACAAATTATACTTTAAACCATCAACTAATAAAACATTTTCAATTATTATTATTATTTTTTTTGCATTTTCAATAATACCTGAGCCCACCACTTTCCTGGTGGTATTATCTCCTAACGTTCCTTATCCTCCAATCCTATTATGCAGTGTAATGAACTTCTTCAAGTATCCAGTCATATGTCTCGAGCATCAACTATCTAGGTACCATATACTCTCACTAGGTCATTTGTGAGAGCATCCCCACAAAGTCATTCAAGGGTTAGTTTGGGTTCCTCCTTATGCTTGGATGAATGAGATGTATGCATGTTATGCTATGATGAATGCAATTTAGATCTCCACACTAGGTTTGTCTAATGATGAATCATGTAAGAGCGGGCTATGTGACCTAGCATGCTAGAAGAGAAGCACCTAACACTAGGAAATGGGTTCACTAACTTATGTGGGTGGTGTTGCCTCTTCTTAAAGTTGTGTGATGCATGCAATGCCGGGGTTTGCTTAGTTGAGCTAATGTGGATGATGTCTTATCTTTTTTAAATGCTATAATTTTTGTTTTTAATGTGTTATTTTCTTATTCATATGCTGCAACTTCCACTTTTAGATGATGTTCATTGCTATCTATTTCACATGCAAGTTTCTCTAATTTTTTAAACTACTTTTCTAATTCAATATGCAATATTTTCAAGAATTCATATGCATCAGATAATTAAATATGCTTCTTGTTTAATGCATCGAAATCATCAAGTAGGGACATATGATCTCTATCTAAATCAGAATATTCTTTAACTAAGTTAGCATGCTCAGTTTGTAACGTACTAAATTCATCATTAAGATTAGCATGCATTTTCTTTAACTTTCTATACGAGTTATGAATTTTCTTAGAAATGATTAAAAAAACTTCTTATGAAATTTGACATACCTTATCTTGATCTGATTGATCAAGATTATCGTTAATCATTAGACACAAATTCATTACCTCCTCCTTTTCTTCTTCTTCTGACGATTTTGAGGCAGAGTCGGCCCAAAATGCCTTTTGTGTCTTCATCTTCCCTTTCTTATATTTTGCCTTCTCCTCACCTTTTTCCTTATTTAGCTGGATCTTAATGTTTAATTTGGGCAATCAGCTTAGAGGTGACCTGGTTTCCTACACTCAAAACAAATCATGTTAGATGAAACTTTAGTAGTTTTTGAGCTTTTACCTTTGTTTAAGTTGTTTTGATTATGCCTTTGTTTTCTTTTCATAAAAATCTTAAACTATCGGGTCATCAAGGCTATATCGTCATCTTCCTCCACTACAAAACTTTTGCTTTCTAAGTTATTCACTTTCAAAGCCACCATCCACTCCTTCTTATCTCCTGCATCATTTTGCCTTTGACTCACTCTTTGCTCGTAAGCAATGAGTGACCCAAGCAAATTGTCAATTTAGTAAACATTTAAATCTTTAGATTTAGTAATTATAGTAATTTTAGCATCATAGAAACTCAGTAAGCATCTTAAAATCTTATTAAATTTTTTAGAATTAGAAATTTCTCTACCTAGTACATCCAAGGATGTCACTATCACGTGAACCTATGTTTCATACAAAAGAGTTCATAATCATACAATAAAATATTTAATCTAAACTGTTTAACCTTACTAATTCCTTCATATGTGATACACTGTCTATCTTAGATCTCCTTACCATTAGCACAGGTAGACACTCTCATATAGTCCTCTAATATTAATGCATAAAAAAATAATTTAAGCACTTTGTATTTAATTGTGCTAGATCCCTATACTTATTGCTCCATTCACTTAAAGGTACTTGAGTGTTTTATGTCATTCATAAGTTTAAATGGTGTAGTGTAACCTTCTTTAACCAACATCCACATATGATAGTCTATAGACTGTTAAAATGTAGACATTCTAATTTTCAGGAAATTAAATGGTTTGTTGTCAAACAGGGGTGGAAGAATTATAGAATAACCCTCCAGAATATTACGATTACTAAAATGTGTAATGATCGATTTTTGAAACCCAACTCTGATACCATTTGAAAGTATGATGTGTGCAAAGGGAGGGGGTGAATTGAAATTTTTTGAAATAAAGTAACAATCATAAATAGGAGTTCTAATTTTTTTTTTTTTAAATTTTAAATGAAAATTTAACTTGATGTGGAAGCGATAATTAAAACATGATTTGCACATAAGTGGTGAAATTTTAATCACATAATAAATGATCTAGAATAGACTTTCCACCAAGTAGTTATAGCAAATGTAAAATGCAAAATATAAGTAAAGCGTAGTAAATGGAAAAATCACACCAGAAGATTTATGGTGGGTCGGTCACTTGACCTACGTCCAATCCCAGGAGTCCTCCACTCCATGAATTTCATTACTTAAATATAATTCTCCTTTTTCCCCGCACAGTAAGACGGAGAAGCCTTTTCAATTCCTCACTTTCACCTTCCCCGATGTGGCGGAGTACCAAATGCTATGTCACCCTCCCAGTGATGGCAACAAACCTTCTCGTTTTTCTCCCTTCTGGAGAAGGCAAAGTACCTTAGAGGATATGGACCTTGAAGGATCTCCCCCTTAGGAAGCTTCCCACAAGATCTTCTTGGGCCATAGGAGGAGTAAGCGTGCAGCAGGCTTGGAGAAACCATGTTACCCCCTCACACTCATTCTCCCTCACAAACTCACCTTCTCCTTCCTCTCACAAGCCAAAAATCTTCTCAAGTAGCTCTCTCTCAAGAAGTCCCCTTCTTGTCATGTTCCTCTCTCATTTTTTCTTAAAGACAGAAGTTTTATATATAAATCAAGCTCTAAGAAACCCTAAAGTTTCAATTTAGTTGTTTCTATTGGTACAGTATGATCAGTTTAAAATAGCCTGCATCCTGGTACGAAGGAGTATAAACAAACAATTTCTCTGAACAACATCGTACAATACGATACAACATTGTCTAGTATGATGTGTTATTTTCTTTCTGTTCATACAGGACGAATGTTGGGACGACCAAAACTCATCTCTATTCATCATCTGGTATGATCCACTTTGTATAGTACGATCTGTTAAAAGCTTAAGGTCATCATGTATGATGTTCACATCGTCTAGTAGATTAGTTCAAAAATTAAGGTATCGTCCAGTACGATATTTGGGATGATAAAAAATAGCTTCGATTAATTGTACAGTACGAAACATATCGTACAATATGATAATCAATCAATAATTAATCGTTGATTTAATTGACTAATCACAGGGGTTAATTTAAGTAAGTATTCAAATACTCGAACTGTACAATTTGATCGTACAATACGATCAGTTCAAAATTTAGAATTAAAAACTTACTTAAATTAATCTGGCGGCTAGGATTTCAAATTAGAACTACATTGTATAGTACAATCATAATCATATAGTATTATTAGTTTACAGGTAGTCGTTGAGCCACATTAATTTTTATATTACGATATAAAATTCTACAGTACGATCTACAAAGAGTTAAAAAAATTCTCTTAAAAATATTCTCCCCCTGTGTGTGCATGATTGCTCGGTTTGTATAAAATATATGGCTTCACGTCCTATTCTACCTAGAAATATTAGTACTTCACATCCTATTCTACCCAGTCTCGAGTCTTTTGTTGTCTTTGAGCAAGATTTGGTCTCCTTGAAATATTAGTACTCACAAAGAAGAGCAATATCAAAATATTCAATGAATAATGAGATAATTCAAATCGACATTATTTGTCAACATCAAAATCTCAAGCTAGGGGTCATGGTTTGCAACATATTTGTATCCCCTAAACATTCTTTGGTCAGTGAGTTAAGATTAAGGATATTAGAGTTAAAAGAGGATTCTAGCACAATTACAGTTGGGATAGGATTGGCTGAGTGGATATAAGGGAGAATGGAATCATTCGGAGGTAGGGTGTCACGGGATGGGTCAGGCCCACCAACTATGATGGTGGCGGCAGCGAGAGAGTTGAAAGTTAAAGTAACTTGTGGAGGAACAAAAGATAGAGAGGAAGCGGTCGGAGGTTCACTGTGAATAGGTATGTTGGTTGGAGAGGGATCGAGAGCAGGTGAGTCCACAACAATAGTACCCATGGAAGAGGGGTTGTGATGATTTTGCATTTTCATACAAGGATTTCAAGAGGTACTACGACCTCTAAAGTTGGTTTGAACGGCTTGTTGGGATTGCGGGTTAGTAGGGCATTATGAAGAAGAGTGAGCTAAAGAGTTACAAGAATAACAAGGATACGACTTCCATTCATATTGAATTTGCAATTAGTAAATTTCCCCCTCGATAGCAATGGGAACCGTTTCCGGAAATGGAGAAGAGGTGGAAACATGGATACAAATCCTAGCATATGTTAGCCTTGTTTTCACAGCAGTTAAGGCATCTACAGCTATAGGTATGCCTATTTTAGAAGCAATTTTGGAAATCCCTTCAAAGTTCCAACAGACTAAGGGTAGGTTATGAACCCTCACCTAAATCGGCATAGGTAAAATTTTCCTTGGTAGGATGAAATTTTTTTAGCCATTTCTGGAAGATAATTGGCTTACCATAAAAAAACCACGGACCTTTTGATCAAACCATATTGTAATCTTCAACCGAAGATAACTTGAAAAGGAAAAAAACCATCTATAAGGGCTATGAACTGAAAGGTACCTTTGAGTTTCCAAATCCTTTTTGCAGTGGCATGCAAGGCTTCATTGTAAGGCCTCTTACCGATAGAGTGCCCAATGAGGCAAAGGCTCCACTCGGAAGCATCATTGTTGGTGAAATCTTTGTTAACGGGAATGATCTCGTCTGAGGTTTCGATGAGAGAAACCAGAATATTATGAGAGGGAGGCCCAGGATCAGCGATTATGTTAGACCAAAGATGGAATAAGGAACGGGCGGGGGGGTGG